>NC_081412.1:239358397-239659647 GCF_030272615.1 Cryptomeria japonica | reverse complement strand
CTCCATGTGGTTCATCAATCCCATAGAAGTAGTTATTTCAATTTTTTAAACTTGCAATGTCTATTTATGCGTTCATTTCATAATTGTTCAAGCATGATGCTAATCAAAAGTTTTCACAACCACTTAGATAGATAACTAAACAAAAGGAGTTGGAAACAAAAAACCTTAGCAGCGTTTGGTATCTACGGTGCCTTTGGGTCATGCTTACGGGTAATACCGTCGTGTTGAACTACTGCATCTAACACCTAATAAAGTTACATCAACAACGTATGTGGCATCATCCCTATAAATCATCGGGGAGTAATAAGGGACACTTGAAAGTTAAAAACCCAAGGGGTAGGTAATCCCCCTTGGATCGGTAATCTAATAGGATAATCTTTAAATGAATTTACATCCGCTAGTCAAACCTTAGAAAACCCCTTTAGGGTTGATTGAGTGAGATGCTCTTATAAAATCTAGCTTAATCTTGAAGATTGTTAATGAATGATAATTGGGTCAAGGGTGATGCTTATGATAGGAGTTAGGACCTAGTTGTTTTAGGCCACAAGCATTAGGCCACCTTGAGCCTTTGCTTAAAGCTACCATTGTGGGTAGCAACCGCAGAGAAATTGTCTGGGACATTGACCCTAGAAAGGGTTGCGTAGCCATCGAAACAATTTACATTAAACCATAGTTTAGAAAACAAAACTACATACTTTACGCCTTGATCTCTTGTCAAAATGGGAATGTAAGCAGTCTAGGGACGAAGTTGTCCTTAGTACTCAGGCATTCGGGGATGGGGTCTAGGATTTGGTAAAGTAGATGGATTGTGAAGTCTCCTAATTGAAAGATAAGGGAAATAAAGGAAAAAGTAATTCAACGCATACTCAGAAGGAATCCTGTATGGATTCACTTGACTTCCCGAGGCTTTAGGCTAAATTCTGAGGCGGAATTCAAGCTTGCATTATGTTGTTTTTTAAATTTATTTGCTCCTAAGGATGACGACCTCGGTGCACTCCTATTAGAGGAGTGTAGTTCTTAGTGAGTGACTGAGGACCCGGATGGTCTCGATGAGTCTAAGTCTCTAGCCAAAGCACCTCCTATCTCAAGTTGAATAGATGCCTACCTCATTTTGGTAGATGCCTATTCCGTATTGGATAGATGAAACCTCTTGTCCCGTATGAACAACTGCCTAACTCATCTCGGATGGATGAATTCCTAATCCAATTGGATAGATGCCTAGAGTATGCGATTGAATCAAACACAAACGATTAAATAAATAAATGGTAAAAAAAAAATGGTTGAGAATTCTTTGGTTATGTAGAGTGGGTTATTACATGTGGTATCAGAGCCAAGGTTCAAATATAGGCCTTGAGATCACTTCAACTTACACAACTAAGGGAGTGTCTTGCAATGGTAGAGATTAAATTATAAAATCTTAAATCAAGAACTAACTATATAATTTAAATTTCAGGTAAAGCCTAGATGGCTAGAGGAAGAGGAAGAGGAAGGGGAAATGGAAGATGTGCTACCACTAGGAAACAAAGGGAACCTAACAATGAAGAAAACCATGAAGGGAATCAACAAAACCAAGGGAATAACGAATATGGGGTTGAAGCTATAATCAACTTGCTAACTGAACAAAGGGATAAGATCAACTTCTTGGAGCAATCAATGCAAGACCTTAGGGCAAGGCAGAATGACATCGAAAATAGAAGTGGAATTGAAAATGGGAACCCTGGTAACAACCGAGGAAATTAGATAGACAATAGGAGGGAAAACAACATGTTGGAGCTTTCTAAGGATTTGAAGAAAATCACCCCACCTAAGTTTGATAGGAAGCAAATTGGTGAAGGAGCTGAAAATTGGTTAAATGAAATGGAAAAGTATTTTGAACTAAGGGATTTTAGTGAAACAACCAAGGCCTTATGGGGTTCGTATCAACTCACAGGAGAGTCAGCTAGTTGGTGGACTAACACAAAGGAGCAAAATGGGTATAGCAAGGACACGATCACATGGGATCAATTTGTTCTTTTCACAAAAGGTGGTTACCACAATTGTTCTTTGATGAGAAGGTGACATAATTACATAATCTTCGACAAGGGTCCTTATCAGTCCAACAATATTAGGATAAGTTCGCTAAATTGCTTAAGTACGTACCTATGTACCAGAAGGACAAAGAAGGTCAAACTAGGAAGTTCATTTTGGGACTGAATACCAACATAGGGGAAGAGGTCGACATACATGGACCCAAAAACATGAATGAGGTACTTGAAAAGTCCCTAAGGCATGAGAGAAAGATTTGAGCCCTAGCTACAACAAGGCAGAACTATAATGGGAACCACTCATTAAAAAGGAAGTAGGGATTCAAGGGGAACACCAACTTCAATAAAAGTCAAAGGAAAAACTCTTTCGAAAGGAGGCCACCCCCTAATCAATATCAGAGGAATGAAAATAATAACAATAATAATAGGGGCAATTATAATAGGAATGGCCAACACAATAGGGTAACTTATCCACCTGGGACCAATGAATCAAGGAATGATGCCCCTAGGAATCAAGTCAAGCGGGGACCACCAGGTGGGTGTTTTATGTGTGGAGGAAACCATTTTACTAGAGAATGCCTAAGAATGCAAGGTCAGATCAGGGCCAATCAATCACAATAAGGGCCTCAACAAAGGATTCATGCAACAGTTAGAAACCAAAGAACTAGATTTTAGAATGTCCCTGTGGAAACTACATGTGCACTATTTGAACAACCAATTTAAATTCTTATTGACACTGGGTCATCTGAATGTTTCATTTCACCTTAATTAGTAAGCAAATTTGCATTAAAAGTTAAATAAATGGAGTCATCATGGACGATATATGGGGATAAGGCAACTAGGGAAGTAACTAAGTGTTTGTCAAAAGCAAGGATACAATTTTCTAAGTTTGAAAAAAGGGTAGATCTCTATGTGGTACCCCTAGGGTTATATGATGTAATTATTGGAATGAGTTGGCTAACAGATCATCAAGCTAGTGTAAATTGCTATAACAAAGTGGTTGAGTGTTTGGATGATGGGGGAAAAAGGGTCAAAATCCAAGGAAAGTTTAAACTCATTAACATAGAAACCATATCAACCATGCAATTAAAGAAGGAAAGAAGAAGAGGAGGTCTAATCTATATGGTTGGAATTGATGAAGGAGAAGAGGAAAATACCCCAACCTTTGAAAATACCCATTTCTTATGAGAATTCAAGGATGTATTTCCAGAAGAATTACCGGGCTTACCCCCTAAGAGGAAGTTTGACTTTTCTATCGACATGCTACTAGGAACCGAACTAGTATCAAGGGCACCTTACTGAATGAACACAAATGAATTACAAGAACTCAAAATGCAATTAGAGGAACTCTTAGCAAAGGTATTAATACGACCAAGTGTATCACCATGAGGGAGAACCAGTCTTATTTGTTAAGAAGAAGGATGGGACTTTAAGACTATGCATTGACTATAGGATGTTGAACAAGGTCACAATAAATAATAGGTATCCCTTACCTTGAATAGAGGATATTTTTGACCAAATGAAAGGAGCGGTACTATTTTCGAAGATAGACCTCTGATCTGAATATCATCAACTTAGAATTAAAGAAGAAGACATTCCAAAGATAGCTTTTAGGACTATATATGGGCATTATGAATTCACAGTAGTACCTTTTGGTGTAACCAATGCTCCAACTGCATTTATGAACCTAATGAATAGTGTACTCCATGAATAATTGGACAAATTTGTCTTGGTATTTTTGGATGACATCTTTATTTACTCTAGGAATGAGGAGGAACATTTAGTACACCTACAAATGGTTTTGCAAAGGTTGAGGGAACATAAGTTATATGGAAAATTATCAAAATATGTCTTCTTCAAAGAAAACATTCACTACCTTGGGCATATCGTATCAAAGGAAGGAATAGCAGTTGATCCAGATAAGATAAAGGCAATAGAAAAATGACCGATCCCTAAAAATGTTTCATAGGTAAGAAGCTTTATGGGGCTAGCAGGGTACTATAGAAGGTTTGTGGAAGGATTCTCTAAGATAGCAAACCCCATTACCTTATTGCAAAGGAAAGGTAAAAAGTTTGTGTGGACAGAGCAAAGTGATAAGGCATTTCAAATTTTGAAAGAAAGTTTAACTACAACACCTATTTTAAGGGTTCCAGATCCTAATGGACACTTCACAGTTGTAACAGATGCTTCTATTGAAGGTTTAGGAGGAGTAATTATCCAAGATGAGGGGGTAGTGGCTTAGGAATATAGGAAGTTGAAGACTCATGAAGTTAATTATGTGCCCCATGACTCAGAGTTAGCAGCAATTGTGCATGCCCTACAAAAACAGAGACACTTCCTACTTGGGAAGCCCTTTGAGTTAAAATCAGATAATCAAGGATTAAAGTACATTTTTACCCAACCCCACTTAAATGCTAGACAAAGAAGGTGGTTAGAATTTCTAAGTGAATATGATTTTGAAATTGAATATATTAAGGGGAAGGAAAATAGGGTGGCAGATGCTTTAAGTAGGAGGAGGCACTTGATGACTATAACAACATTCAAAACCACTTTCAAGAAGCAAGTAATAGATGAGCAAGAACATGACCCATAGTATGAGCAAGTAAAATTAACTTTAGAATACGATCCAATAGATTCTAAGGTTGAAGGGTATACGTTAGATGAAAAAGGGTTGCTAAGGTACAATAACAAAATCTATGTTCCAAATTCAGGGGACTTAAGGAAGATAGTCTTATCTGAGGCCCATAATACCCCTTACTCAGGGCACCCGAGGGTTAATAAACTTTATGCAGACCTAACTGAGCTATACTTTTGGCAAGGGGTGAAGAATGACATAGTTTAGTATGTGGCTAAATGTTTGGAGTGTCAAAGGGTAAAGATAGAGCATATAAATCCAGTTGGACTATTACAATTACATGATGTACCTCAACACAAGTGACAAGTTATTAGCATGGATTTTATGCAAGGGTTGCCCATGTCACCCTCTAGGCATGATACAATAATGGTGGTAGTTGACAAACTCACAAAGGTGGCACACTTTATACCAGGGAATTTGTTGGATGATGAACCTACTTTGGCAAGGCGCTTTGTTAAGGAAATATTTAGATTGCATGGGATGCTAGAGAAAATTATATTAGATAGAGATGCTAGATTTACTTC
This sequence comes from Cryptomeria japonica, assembly GCF_030272615.1. Classification (NCBI taxonomy): domain Eukaryota; kingdom Viridiplantae; phylum Streptophyta; class Pinopsida; order Cupressales; family Cupressaceae; genus Cryptomeria; species Cryptomeria japonica. The sequence goes on along the minus strand of NC_081412.1, from coordinate 239,654,464 downwards.
AAGGTTTTGGACAACTCTTCAATCAGCCCTGGGAACTCAGCTAAATTTTAGTATTGCATACCATCCTGAAACTGATGGTCGAACAAAAAGCACAAATCAGATTTTGGAAGACCTACTTTGCATGTACTACATGGACCAACAAAATAAATGGTAAGAGTACCTACCTATAGTAGAGTTCGCTTAAAATAACTTATTCCAAACATCATTGGGATGGCACTCTTTGAAGCATTATATGGCAGGCCATGTCGAACACCTTTGAGTTGGGACAATCTTGAGGATAGAGTAATAATTGACCCAGATATGTTGAAGGAAAACTAGGGAAATTAGGCAAATATTGAAGGAAGCCTCAGATAGGCAGAAAAGTTATGCTGACAAGAACAAGACACCAAGGGAGTTTGAGGTGGGAGAGAAAGTCTTCCTAAGGGTTAGGCCACACAAGAGTTCCATAAGGTTTAGTAAAAAGACTAAGCTTGCAGCTCGTTATGTTGGGCCTTTTGAGATCTTGGAAAGGATTAATCCAGTTGCATACCGGTTGGCCTTACCTCCCCAATTGAGTCGAATCCATGATGTCTTCCATGTATCTCTTCTTAAAAAGTATGTGCTTGATGAGAAACATATCTTGAATTGGGATGCCTTACAGGTCTAGGAAACGGGGGGAATAATGATAGCGCCATTCAGAATCTTGGAGAGGCACCACTACCAATTGGGAAACAAAGAGGTTGATCAGTGCAAAGTAAAATGGAATTAGTATGACAAAAATAATGCTACTTGGGAAGATACTAGTGAAATGCAGCAGTTGTTTCCTTTTTTATTTTAGAATGATCATGAACTATAGACTCTTTTTATGGTTATATTAAATAAGTTCATTGAGACAATGCACAATTTAAGGGGGGAAGGATGTCATAACCCTCCTTTGTCATTTTTGATTTGCTACTACTATTGCTATTACTATATATCATTTTGTGGTTATGTTAGAAATGAATTATTTAATATGGTTGAAAAATATATTATAATAAAAAGATTAATGGACACACACATACACACTTGAAAATATAATTTAAATGAAAATTATTTAATTTCTCAATTTCAAATAAGCACATGTCGTAGGAGGAATTGGAAGCTTCTAGAGGGAATATTCACTCTCCATTTTCTTGCATGTAACTCCTCCATTAAGTGTTCATTCAATTTTGCATGAGGATAATTTAGGAAAAATAATCATTTCTTTCAATTGATTCTCTTGATAGTGGAATTGAGGGATCCTTTCTATATAATGTATGGAAGTTTTCGAAAAGAGGGAGTTGAGTATTTTTTAAAGAAAAATTTCTCAAGTTTTCTGTTGAACGTAGTAGGATTTCTTTTGTAGTCACATTTCATTTGTAGAATTGTTAAGTAGTTGTTTTGAAGAATTTTCACCAAGTTGCAAGGAATGATCAAGGAAGGCTAGCTTGAAGATTTGGAGAGGTTTCAACATCAAACTTCGTCAATCCAGGTTCTCTTCTATCACTTTCCTTAATTTTCATGTAAATAATTTTTTATTATTATGAAGAATATAACTTCTATCCTTCTTTTAGATTTTCATTTATATAAAAGTTTTTAAAATTTGTTTTAACACAAAGTTAAACTCTTTTTTTCTATTTATTTAATTTGGGATAAATATTGTAATACATATATTTATTATATATTTAATTTTCTTAGAAAAGAAAAAAAGATAAAAATCAGATTCTTGTTGTCTTTTTGCTTTCAAAAAAATGGAAAAAATAATTTTTATTTATTAAGAGTGCAAAAAAATATTTTCAGGAATAAACTCTTTTCTCTGTGATTGTATGATGATCTTTATTTGACTATTTTTTTGTGAATTAAACTTATCTCTCTCGAAATGTGAGTTTGATCATTTGAGTGAAATTTTTAAATCAATCTTACTCCTATGTGAAAATCTCATTTCTCTGTGTCTATCACCTGTGGATTGAAGTTATTTTTCTTAATTATTTTTCTTGTAAATAATTCCTTTTCTCCTCACTGAATGTAGATTTGATTAAATCTTAAATCCCTATCATTCCCCTCTGTGATCAGTCTTACCTTCCTATGAATGTATACTGCTCTTTTGAGAAATAATTTCAATTATATTCATTATTCCATGTGAGTTGAATAAAACAAATTTTCTCCCCCTGTGAAGATGACAATATATATTTAGTTGAGTTCTTATATATCCTCCCTGATAAAACCTTATTTGCCTTGATACCAAGCATATCATGAAGATTCATTCTTTCTAAAACTTTCTCAAACAAAAAATATATATAATATACTATAAACTTCCTCTCCATCTCTGTGAAATCTCTGTGAAATATATACCTTGCAATAAGCTTCCTCTCTGTCTCTGTGAAATCTCTATCTGTGAAATATATAACTTGCAATAAGCTTCCTCTCAGTCTCTGTGAAATCTCCCTTTTTGTAAAAAATAAAATAAAATTGTTTCCCTGATTTGATTAACTCTTGAATAACCTATAAATTTATATTAGTATCCTTATTTTGTTTTACATTATTATCATTATGAAAACTTTAATTAGGCCCAAATTAAATCTATTATATATATATAAATATATATAATAAACTTTGACGTTATAGATTTCAATAAAAATCAGTGCAAAATTAATAATAGCCGGATGTTTTTAAATTTTAATTTGGAATGATATTGCATTGCTTTGTGTAGTGGAAGGTGAGGTGGTGGGCACGTGGGACCCCACCCACCCCACTCTTCGCAGCCTCTGCTAGCGCAGTGGGGTGTAGGGGGTATGGGGTGGGTCAAGGCCCATAGGCCTACCTCCCCATTCCCTTTCCCTTCCTTTATAAACCCTCTTGCCTTCACCACCACCTAAACCCAATTTCAAAAAATGGGGAAAAAATAAAATAAAAGAGAACCATTATTACTATTTAATTCGTTGGATAAAAATTTATTAATTTGCAAATTGAAATTTATTAATAGATTTTTTTTAATTTTTAGTTTAGTAAAGGATATTTAGATAGATTTATAAATTTGGGATGATTAACATTACCAAATCAACCTTTAGTAAAATTATAATTGTAAATTAAATTATAACAAATTTTATAATTGGAATCTTCAATTTATTGAGATTTATTGGGTTACTTAGATGAAATTTTAGATTCATTAAAGACAATTAATTTATATTATTACGATTTGATACAAAATTTGTCTAATGTCTAAACTAATTGTTTTTTTTGAACTAGTGACTCTATAATTAATTATTCTCGTAATAGAAAAGCACATTGTTTAACCTTGCGTGTAAATTACACTATTCTTGCATCATGCGAATTACTTATACATTATTTACAATTATTGATGAGCAAGTTACATTTTCTTCATCTTCATGCAAGTTAAACGTTTAATTATTAATATGCAAATTTTATAATTGTCATTATTGTGCAAGTTATATTTCAAGTTTTGAATATTAAATAATTTAGTTGTAGAAGGATGTTTTTTTTCCCATGTGGTTCATCAATCCCATAGAAGTAGTTATTTCAATTTATTAAACTTGCAATGTCTATTTATGCGTTCATTTCATAATTGTTCAAGCATGATGCTAATCAAAAGTTTTCATAGCCACTTAGATAGAAAACTAAACAAAAGGAGTTGGAAACAAAAAACCTTAGCAACGTTCGGTATCTATGGTGCCTCTGGGTCATGCTTACGGGTAATGCCCTCATGTTGAACTACCACATCTAACACCTAATAAAGCCGCATCAATGACGTATGTGGCATCGTCCCTATAAATCGTTGGGGAGTAATAAGGGACACTTGGAAGTTAAAAAACCAAGGGGTGGGTAATCCCCCTTGGATCAGTAATCTAATAGGATAATCTTTAAATGAATTTACATCTGCTAGTCACACCTTAGAAAACCCTTTAGGGTTGATTGAGTGAGATTCTCTTATAAAATTTGGCTTAATCTTGAAGATCGTTAATGAATGATAATTGGGTCAAGGGTGACGCTTATGATAGGAGTTAGGACCTAGTTGTTTTAGGCCACAAGAATTAGGCCACCTCGAGCCTTTTCTTAAAGCGACCATTGTGGGTAGCAACCGCAGAGAAACCATCTGGGACATTGACCCTAGAAAGGGCTGCGTAGCCACCAAAATAGTTTACATTAAATTTTAGTTTAGAAAGCAGAACTACATACTTTGCACTTTGATCCCGTGCCAAAACGGGTATGTAGGCAATCTAGGGACAAAGTTGTCCCTAGTACTCAGGTGTTCGGCAATGGGGTCTAGGATTTGGTAAAGTAGATGGATTGCGAAGTCTCCTAATGAAAAGATAAGGGAAATAAAGGAAAAAGTAATTCAATGCATACTCAGAAGGATTTTGTATGGATTTGCTTGACTTCCCGAGGCTTTAGGCCAAATTCCGAGGTGAAATTCAAGCTTGCATTATGTTTTTCATTTTTTAATTTGCTCCTAAGGACGGCGACCTCAGTGCACTCCTATTAGAGGAGTGTAGTTCTTAGAGAGTTACTAAGGACCCAGATGGTCTTGATCAGTATAGGGTAACACGTTGAGTTGGAGTGAAGCTTGTGCAATGCGATTGACCAAAAATTCTTTATGAACATAGAGGGGTAGAACAACCACATTAAGATCTTTCCCAAGTTATATTAATATAAGCTGCTACCAACAGGGTATTAGAAGCATGTACCAGCATGGTGTAAGTTTTATTGCCCAAATGTCCTACAACCATATGATTGCAGGCAACATATTCCAAAATATCATCATTAAGGTCTTTGTTTCAAAAATTACAGTCAGAATGCTATAGAAATTATCCTAATATTTGTCCAAGGATGGGAGGGCTAGAGTAAACTTGGAGAGATAGTTCATTTCTCAATACCATTAGCCCCCATGTTGGCCAATGAGTCCATTTTTTTATTACCTTCTCTATAGATATGGTTGAAGATAGAATTAGGGAAATGAGCTAATAAGGACAGGGCTCTGGTCATTAAGGAATTCAACTTCCAGTTAGGAGTATGTCCCTATCTTAAAGCGTTAATGATAATTGTTAAGTCTCCTTCAATATCCAGGTTATCAATGTTAATTTTTTTACAAAGCTTCAAGCCTTCAATCAGGGCCTCAATTTCAGCCATGTTATTGGTTGTGTCCTTCACCGAGAGGGAGAGAGAGGCTACCTCCTCTCCCATGATGTTATGAATGATGCACCCCAAACTAGCCTTGCCTAGGTTGCCCCTAGATGCCCCATTGAAGTTCAATTTGAACCCGCCATCCAAAGAGGGCCGCCATACACAATCTTGCCTGGCCCTAGAAGAGGATAGGTTGCCTGAGCTAATGATAGAGGGGAGAGTCAGTCCTTCCCACTTATTCCTCATTTTCCCATCCCACCATGACATCGTGGCATTTGAACTTGGGCGACAACGAATCCTACTGTTCATGGTCTCAATGATGCTAGCATGAATTTTGTTGATTAATTGCTCCGGAGACATCTGTTTATCTTTGAATAACCTACGATTCCTTTCTTTCCTTAGTTCCCAAATTAAGATAGAGGGACCGATTGTCCATAGACTAATAAAAATGCTTGATTTATTTAAGTAAGGCTAGCTTTGAAACAGACTAAGGATGTTATTGGGGAGGGTAGTGATCCATCCCATCTTACCACATAACCATTGCCAACAAAAGTTAGAATATTCACAATTTAGGAGGATGTGATCAACAAATTCTTGATCTTTTTCACATAATGGACATCTGCTCGAGCCTTCATACCCCATTTTGATGAATCTGTCAGTCGTGAGAATATTTTTTTGGAGGGCCATCCATGCAAAAAGGCTTGCTTTAGGAAGGCAGTTTTTATCCAAGTAGAGATGCAGTGGGAGGTCAGTCTTAGGTCTAAGTTGCTTATGCATTAAAATGTTGTACCCCTCTTTGGTGTTGTAAACACCCGAATTAGACCCCATCCAAATCAACCCGTCCTTTCCCATATTTAGGCACAAACTTCTACTATTTTGAATCTCTTTAAGTTTTTATTTTTTTGCTAGCATAATGTCAACTCCCTCCGGATCTTTCCATTTCCTTTCTAAGAAAGAATCAGAATTGGGGAGGTAAATACATAGTCTTTAACACATTTGCCCCATTGGGACTCTAGATTTTGTTTTGAGGTTTCAAATTCACCAAGCTTAGAGATTTTATCATATCCACCCCAAGAATCATCCCAGAAAAGAGGATACACTCGAAACCAGACAGATCAGTCTTAAACGGGGTCCGTAAGTTTCTGAGATAAGACATTATCAACTATCACATCAAACAAATCAAATCAAAGGCATAGTCAGTAAATCTATTGATTTTTTTCTAATTTGGTTTTATCTTTTATCAATTGGAAAAGATCATGTTTCTATGCTACTCGAGGATTTCTAAAAGTGACTAGAGGGGCTATGATGAGCATGATCTTTTTCTTTGTTTAAAGTTTGTGGTGTGAACCAATAAAGTTCTGGGGCAATAGCTCTAGTGGGTGTTTGTGATAAGAGCATTCAGGTTGTGAATGCCACACATACCTCGATCCCTAGCGTAATTCCCAGAATGGAGGGTTCGCTCATTGTCTACTGAGTGTTTGTTCTTGCAATGAGATATCTTTATGTCTTGATTCTTTATACCCTGATGTACGTAGCTTCATTGTTACATAATAAGGCTCAGTGATGAAAATGTGTTGCACTATGAATAAAGACAAGAAGATCATTAATCATTTCTCATATCTTTTCATTTCCCATCATGCTGATTGTAGCAACCAAAATCATCATTTTTCATGGATTGACTTAATTTTTCTCATCATATCATCATTTGACATTATCTCTCTCTCATCAATTCTTTCATCCTACTAACATTTCTTCTACTTTAACTGAGTCAAAAGGACAAAACAATATTTTGGCACATTTGAAACAAAAATATTTTTTGCATTCATCTAACTGATTGATTTAGTTAATTCAGTTAATATTACTTAGTTCATTCATTCAGATCATTTGATCTCATGTTAATTGTATTCATTTAGTTACACTCATTTAGTTGCATTTCATTTAAATGCGTTATTAATTTAACCACTTTTATAGTTGCATTACATACAATCGCATGAAATTGGATTCATTTTCAAATCATACATCATATCAACATTATATAAGATTATCACATAGAACTACATCATGCATCACATAGAAAGTACAAATAAAATCATATATATTTCATAATAGAATCATGCAAAGAATACAAGCATATAGATCGCCAAAACTGCATATCATATATAACTCAAAAATGATAATGTGTAAGAGTATACAACAAATGCCAAATGGCTCAAATGATATTAATAAGTGTCAATCGACATTGCCTCTATCACTAGGAGGATCCTGCCTATTGGATCTTGCTCCAGGATGTCTTGACAATTCCCTAGAAGGACCCATCACCCCTCCGTTGCTAGTTTGCCATCATTTAGATCGATTAGATTTCGTCCTAGACATATATTCATTATAACTCAGAACTCACTTGCTCTCTGGGATGACTCTCTCAAACTCTCGGTGCCAATACTTACACTCCTCAAATAAGTGAATAGACAATCATCATGTGCCAACATACCTGTATTAGAGACCCTATACTTCACATAGGCATGACGTGCCACCTTAACCCTCCTAATTGCATCATCCCTCTCTCTGGAGATAGTCTCTCTCGGTCACAATTTGATCCCTCTCTACTGCCAATGCTCCATATTCCCTCTGGAATAGATCCCTATCATTGCTTCATCTCTCTCTCAACCTTGCTACCACATCCTCTAAGCTCTAGATTTGTGCTCTAAGCAGCTATACCCTATCATCCTCCCTCATCACTTGCTGCTCTCTAGCTAATGCATCCTCAAAACTCCGTATTCGCGCTCTTAGTACCTGCAAATTGTCATCATCTCCATCCCCACCCTACCCTCCATACCCACCTCCCTCTACAACAAGAACATACTCCAACTTGGGCATATCAATGTCATCTATACCCTTTTCATCATCATCATTATCCCCTCCACTACTGGATGATCTTGAAGAAGAATCATCATCTCCCTCCTCATCTGAGCTGTTGGACTTGGTGTCTCCCTTGATGTCTACCTCCATCTCCTCCCCCTCATCCACCTCCTCTCCTACTGCTGTTATGGCTAGCACAACTCCCCCATCTCTCCCTCTACCTCTCCCTCCCCACGACCTCTGATGCCGAATTTTCTACGACGATATAGGAATGGTAGGATCTATCAAAGGAATAGGCTTGTGTGCTGCCCACCAACCATCATATTGAGATGTAGTCCCCAGATCTGCTAGACCAACTCCCCAACCCCACTTCATAGGAATAAGTGAATCAAACTCAACCTCAACAACATGAAGCTAAATGCAAGCCCCCCAATTGCCGATCTCACAAGTAACACAAGCAAAATATGCAGTCATATCAGGAATACCCTGTATCTCTCCAAACTATCGGAGTACCCATCCTGGAAGATACATATCAATGATCCATTTGGTATCCAAAGCCCGACCAATAAGATATCATTGTTATCGACAAAATGGTAAATGTTGAGCATCATCTGCCCAACCGAGGCAATTCAAATATGGTCGCCATGTGAAGTACTACAAAATATCAATCTGATGCCTCTGGTACAAGGTGTTTCATGAACCCCTATGTCTGATCCCTGGAGTGTACCTTTATGCATATGGCTGCTCACCCTCAAGAGAAACATGAACAACTAGCTGAGAGATAGCTATATGCTACCAAGCCTAAACTTGGAGCAATGTAATGTCACATCCAATAGATCTCTGCCTCAGATATACTTGAAAATCTATAAATACAAGATCAATTTCTCAATTTCAATAATCACAGTCTTCAAAATTATTGTGTCTAATCTATGCAGGAATCCCAGTACAACACCTGAGAGCCAATAAACCACACAATTCTGGAGAAGAACAATGGAAGCTACAATGCAATTGAAGGGGTTTTCAATTATGTTAATTGTTTAATTCTTCCAAACATTCATTCCATTTCATTGATTTATGTTTGAATTTTATTTAATAGTTAAGGATTCTGTGATTGTCCTTATTTCCTATTTCAACATTTATGATTTTTAGCATGAAAACAAATTATTATTATTAATATTTTGAATTATTATTTTTATTGATATTTATATTTTGATATATTTTAACTTTGCATTTAGTTTCTTCTATTTTAATTTTTTATTTAGATTTAAGTTTGATATTTATTTTAATTGTTTATGTTTTCTAAATTAAAAATAATAACTAGAAGTTATTAAGAAAATATAATTCATAATCATTTGTCTTATTAAAAATTTAATAATTGTAAAGTAATCATATTTTAAAATTTTATTTTCATTTATCTCTCTACTTTGTCTCTATGCTCTCTCTCTCTCTCTCTCTCTCTCTCTCTCTCTCTCTCTCTCTCTCTCTCTCTATTGGTTACTCATCTCTTTCATCTTTTGTATATCTCACTCTTGCCCCCTCAACCTCTATCTTCCCATCTATCCCTCTCACACTCTAGCTATATCTCATTATATTAACTCTATATTATTCTCTTCATCTCTCCGACTCTCCCTATATATCCCTCCATCCCTCTCTCTATATATCACTTCCTATATGTTTACCTTTATATATATCCATCTTTCCCCCCTCTCATTGTCTCCCTTTTATATATCCATCTCCCTCTCCCTCTCCCTATCTCCTTATCACTCCCTCATTCTACATTTATCTAATTCTTCTCTATCCACTCTCTACTTCTATCCATCCATCTCAGTCTCTCTCTCTCTCTCTCTCTCTCTCTCTCTCTCTCTCTCTCTCTCTCTCTCTCTCTCTCTCCTCATCTCTCTATTACTTGTTTCTATCACCTCAACTCTATCTATATCTCATTATCTCTACATCTCTTATTCAATCCATCTCATTCTCTATCTATCCTACATTATATCTCTCTCTCTATTAATCTCTCCCTTTATCTCCTCTCTTTCTATCCATGTATTTCTCTACCTCTACCCCCCTAACTTTATATCTCTCTATATATATCTATTCATCACTTTCCATATGTTTATATCACCCTCTAACTACAACTCTCCTGCTCCCTCTCTCCCCTTCTTCTCTCTCACTTTTTCTCACTACCTTTATCTCCTCCTTCTCTATCTTTCCCCATCTCTTACACCCTCCCTATCCTCCTATCTATCTCTCTATCTCTACATCTCTCTCAAGATATATTACCATATATATGCATCTCCCTCTCTCCCTCTTCCTATTTATCTATCTCTCCCTCTCTCTATCCCATCTATTTCTCTCCCTCTCTCCAATCTATTTTTACCTCTCCACTTCTTTATGTTTTTCACTCTTTCATTTTCTCTCCCTTTTCCTCTCTCTCCATATCTCCATACCTTCCTCTCCTCTCCATATTCCTTTCTTTCTCAATTTCCACCTTCATCTTTATTTTTATCTTCACCTCTCTCTCTATCTCCTTACTATATACCACTTCCTATAGCTATTTCTATCTACATTTTTTTCTCCCTCTCACATTCTCTTCTTCTCAATATATTTGTCTCTTCCATCTCTATCCCTCTCCATCTCCATCTCTATCTCCATCTCCATCTCTATCACTATATCTATGCCCTTATATCTCTCCCTTTCCATTTATCTATTTTATTAATCAGTTATTTGTTTTGTCTTTTGTTTATTGCATATGATTGCTTCTTCTCTATAATCTAGATCTTATTGAAATTTATAATAAAGTTTTGACAACATTATAGGAATTTTGACAACATTAAAGGAATCTTAACGATCAAAGTAATATTTGAGGTAAGGCTATATCATTTGTTATTTTTTCTTTATTGAGATCTTACTGAAATTTGTAATAAAGTTTTGCCAACATTAATGATTTTATTGAAATCTATAATAAAATTTTGTCCATGTTAAAGAAAAATTAAATCAAAATATTGGTTAAGTCTCCAAGTTTTTAAATCAATCCTAATGATTAACATTAAGGTGCTTATTTTTTTCTCAATTAAATTGCCCAAATATGCATTTTACCAAATTTGTGCTAAATCTACAATTTTCTTCTCCCATTGCACACTTCATTGTCTTCAATGTAGTATTTTTTTCCTTTATTTTTGCTCTCTAAACCTCATGATTTTAATATTCGATTCTCTATCCATTTTTCACTATTCCCTTCCCAACACATGTTCCCTCATTCACTTGAAATCTAAGCAGTTTGCATTTACTACTGACAAGTTTTTATTTAGGGTATCTAAACATGCAGGCATTGAAAACTTTGAATTATATTACCCATCACTTAGATGTAGTATTTCATTTCAAAAATTAACGTTTTAAATAAATTAGTCTGCACTTATTCAAACCAATTTTAAAATAATATTTTCTTCTCTTCATATAATTTGACTCTAAACTAATTTGTAAATAAAGTTTATTATGTTCATTTTAATTTTAATGAGTACGATCTTTCTCAAAAAATAAATAAATAAATAAATAAATAATAATATATATAAACAAGTGCCACGTAGTGGGAGTATTTACCGTCATAGTATTGTAATAAAAATATTTGTTCTAATTTTTAATTATTATAATTTTGAATTGTAATAAAAATATTTATTTTAATTTTTCATTATTATAATTTTGAATCATTATTATTTTAAACTTATATTAGTATAATTATATTTATGTAATATTAATTACAACTCTTATTAGTACTTGTCGTAGGCAATACTATTGCATTCAGTGAAGTGCTTTAATCAATTAGTTTGCACCAATCAAAAGTGATTATTATTTCTGCTTTAAAAAGAAACTTGGATTTTCTAAAGTTGAGATTTATATTTTTAAATTTAAGATATTATAAAAATTATTTATCTACATTATCATTGGTTTAAAAAATTTGGTGTTATAGGAGCAAATTTTTTAGGAATAATATATTTTTCAAGTTTTTTTTGGGTTTTCTTTCTATTTTAATAACTGAAATGTTTATTTTAATTTTTTTTTCTATTTTTTATTATTTATAATATTGTACATAAAAAAATATTTTTTCTAAATAGACATATAAATTTTAATAATTCATTTTTATCTAAAAAATATAGACAATAAAACCAATTATAAGGACTTGATTTAGTTTAAATTAAATTAAATACAAATATTTCTATTAAAAAATATATAATTATTATATGCATTCTTATAATTATATTTTATATATTTTTTGAAACCATCCTATTTTTTAATAATTTTTTAAAATCATTAATTTTTTTAATCATTCTATTATATACAAAATAATTTAATTTTTAATCATAAATTTAAATATTCTCATTAAGTTATTCAAAAAATGTTTATTTTCACTTTTATAATTATTAATAGTTGTTTTATTAAAGGATGCCTTCTTTCAACAACATCACACCACTTGAGATATACATTTTTTGAGGATGGTGAATCGACCTTGGCAGGGCTTCAAATGCCATGAGGGTTTCAGTAACAGTGGAGGCTTCAATGGAAAATGGCCGCGGAATAGGAATGGAAACCGTGGCCATATCAGAGATACCTGCGCAACGTTCTGAGACCAGTCTTGGTCATGGAAGGGTCCGAAGAATGTGCAACAAAGAAGGATGACAACAAGTGGTTTTAAGCGTAATGACGAGCGTATAATCACCGACAGTTTCAGAGGATACGAGGCCCTAAACAACCATTAGAAGATGAATTTCAAGAAGGTGTAGGAGAAATTTTGGAGGCAGAAGCCTTCAAGGGAAGCTGCGAAAGTGTTAGAGGTATGCCCTAACTCTACCTATAATAGAGTCCTAAACATTGAAATCTTGAATGGTGAATGGGGTGATAACATCAGTTTTCTTAATGCACATGCTCTCTTCTTGAAATGGGGGGGCTTGTGGCTGTCTCTATCAAAAATTAGGGCATGGTGTGACACTATTTGGGGGGAGGGTCTAGAACTAAAAACAATAGAAAATAGTTTTTTCTTGGTTATATGCCCTACTAATATGGATAGGGATTGGATTCTTGATAATGGACCATTCTTTATGAATGGAAAAGGCTTTAGCATTCTCAAATGGAAACCAAATTTCAATCCAAATGCATAAACCATCAATAGGGTGCCAATATGGTTTAAATTTCTAGGATTTCCCCAGGAATACAAGAACACAAAAACCCTAAAAAAAATAGGTGAAAACCTACGATTTTTGACAAAAGCTGAGGAATTTGTAGACCCTACGGATTTTAGTATGGTCTCATGGATATGAATTGACTAGGATCCAGTGCATAACTTACCGGACACAATAGAAATCAAAACTGGTTCGGGGATTTGGGTACAGAAGGTGGTCCTGGAAGAAAGGATGGCAACATGCTCAGATTGCAACTCTTTTGCCCATGCTAAAGGGGACTGCAAAATCGGAGACAAAGGAAAGTCTAAAGTTCAAGATGAATTGGCAGAGGATATAATCAGACTTTCAGAACAAAAGAACTGGGAACATCATTGGCAAATATTGGATTGGAATGTTTTGCAACATTTTAGGATATGTTATGAGCTGGATCTAAACACAATAACATCTCTTTGTTCTAGTAAAGGTCTGATTGACAATCTATTTGTATCAGAGGCATCTGCAAAAGACCGGGTAACACTAACAAACATTGATAGATCAGATTTAGTAACAATCCAAAACCAATATAGTGATCCACAATTGTAGAGTAAGGGGATGGATGTCGTGGAAACCTTTGGGCCTCGGTCAATGGATTAAGTGTTATGGATATAATTTATTCAGAGAATCATAAGCAAAATGTTGAAGAGGAAAACAATGTGTCCCCACAAATTTTTCAAGCTGGTTACATGGTAGAAGAGGAAGATAATTTAGTCCCTGAGACTCAAATGGAGGATATGCCTAAAGATCATAATGAGTTACCATAAGAAAGGACACACTTACAAGAGGACAAACTCCTATCTACACCTCTAATATTAGAATAGGTTGTGGAGGAAACAATCTTTAAGGATATCCAAATTTCTCCCATCAGAAACCTAGATGCATCCTTTGAAGGGGTGAAAGATAGTGGAGGTGACCTAATTTTGTTAGAATCTGAGGGAGAACTATCTGATAATTTGGTGGGAGAGGATGACATGGGACTTCTTTTCGTAGGAGGGGTTTTAGATAAGAGAACCCTGGAAATGACTTTGGCTCAAAATACTAAGGTAAAGACATGCAAGAGTAAGAAAAGAGGACCTAAATCCAATAGAGTTAGATTGGAGATTGCAGGTAATATTGTTGGCCAAAGCAAACTCAAACTTAGATCAGGAAGGGATGTGGTCTCTTCCTAGAAGAAATGAGGTTCCTTTCATGGAATATCAGGGGTTTCAATGCCCATGGCAAGGTTAGACTGATTAAGAGGTGCCTTGATCAGTTTCGCCTAGATCTTGTCTGCCTACAGGAAACCAAAATTAAGTTTGAAGATTTTGAAACCTTTTATAGTAGATTTAAAAAATGGAAATGCATCTTAGTTGAGGCTCAAGGAGCCTCGGGTGGCTAAGCCATCTCATGGAATGAGTCCCTAGTGGATGTCAACACTATTAAATAGGGACACTGGTGGCAATGGGTGTGAATTCACTCGAAGCAACTTCAACTGCAACTGTTCTTAATTAATGTCTATGGCCCAAATAGTCCCTCTTTAAAAAAACAATTGTGGAATGATATCTCAGGATGTCTAAGACAGGACACTGTAACTCCTTTTCTAATAGGGGGTGACATCAATGCCTTGATTTGACCATCAGACAAAATGGGTGGTAATGGTTGGATGAGGCAGAGTAACTTAGATTTTGGCTCTTTCATCACAGAGTCAGGATTAATTGAAATTCCCTTCAAAACTGGGGAATTCACTTGGACAAATAGAAGAAGTAGTTTTTTAAACATAGTAGAAAGACTGGATAGATTCTTTGTAGCTGGTGACTGGTCCTCTCATCAGTGGACGTGTAATGTTGATGTTTTACCATTCACGGATTCAAACCATTACCCTATTGGGATCCGAATTCAGGACGAAAGAGCCCCTGATAGATGCCCTTTCAAATTTGAAGTTATGTGGCTAAGGGATAACAATTTAAGATCTTTGGTGGAGACATGTTGGAATTTGCCCCCCGAAAAATCAAGTAATAAGGCTTTTATGTTCTTCAAAAAACTTCAATTTGTAAAAGAACAACTCAAAAAGTGGAATAGAGAGTCTTTCAAAAACATCTTTAATGAGAAAATGAGTCTAGAGGAAGAATTAAAAACTCTTCACAAACAAATTATTCTTCAAGGCATGGATGAATCAACATTCTTGAGAGAGAAACAACTTAATAAGGTGTACTTGGAAGTCCTAGCAAGAGAAGAAACCTTCTAGAGATAGAAATATCGTGAGACATGGCTGAAGGAAGGTGACAAAAATACTAAATTTTTCCGCACCTCTACAAAGGTCAGTAGGAACTATAACAAAATTTTCTCTATACATATATGGCAAGGGAGCTCTTAACTGATCAAGATTCCATCAACAGTGAGGTGGTGAACTTCTTCTTGAGTTCTTTCAATGGGGAGGCAAGGGCAGACCAAGAATTGCAATCTATTATGGATATCTTACCCTCCCGTGTGAAGGAGCAGCACAACAAGATGTTACTTAGGGTTGTGTCGATGGAGGAAGTAAAGACTGTAGTTTTTGACATGGGAGTTGACAAAGCCCCTAGATCAGATGGATTCCCAGCTCTTTTCTTTCAACATTTATGGGAGATTCTGGCAAATGATCTATGGGTAGTAGTGGAGGAGTCTAGAACAAGTGGTTTCATTCTTAAGAAATTTAACAATACTTTCATAACACTAATCCCAAAAAAGGAAAACAAATCTACCTTCCATGACTTCAAACCAATTTCTTTGTACAACACAATCTACAAAGTGATCTCTAAAGTGATAGCCAATAGGCTAAAAGGTATTCTGGAAGAAGTTATTTCCCTGGAACAGAGTGGTTTTGCCCCTAGTAGATCGAATCATGAAGGTATTATCTTGGCACATGAGGCTATTCATTCCATCTGTCTTTCTAAAAAGGAGAATATGATGATAAAAGTGGACATCATGAAAGCCTATGATGAGGTTAATAGAGATTTCCTATTAAAAGTTCTTGCGAAATTTGGCTTTGATCCGATCTAGATAGCCTGGATAGAAAGTTGTATTAAAACCCCTAGATTCTCAATCCTTATAAATGGGAGCCCTCAGGGTTTCTTCTCTTCCAATAAGGGTTTAAGACAGGGAGACCCACTGTCCCCTTTTGTTTTCATTATTAAGGCAGAAGTGCTGGGACACTTGATTTCGAAAGAATGTAGAGCTGGCCAGTAGAAGGGTATAAGGATTGCTGCAGGGGTGGATCCTTTGACTCATCTGCAATTCGCTGATGATACTTTCCTGGCTGGAGAGGCTTCAGCAAGGGAAGCTTGAAATGTAAAACAGGTGATTGATATTTATGAATAGGTGTCAGGACAAAAAGTGAACTGGCTCAAATCTGATATTTTTTTCTTCTACACTCCACCTCCTAAACAGAGGGAAATTAGCAACATTCTTGGCATGAAGCTGGGAACTCTACCAAGTAAGTTTTTAGGTGTTCCCTTATTTGGAGGTGCTAATAAGTTAGTAATTTGGAAAAAGTTGGTAGAAAGATGCTTCAATAGATTGGAGGGATGGAAAAGCAAATGGCTAACTTTGGCAGGCAAAATTGTGATGTTAAAAACAGTTGTCTCAGCCATCCCCATCTTCTCAATGAAATGCCTAAAAATTCCCTGCAAAATAATCAATTTGATCAAACAAAAAATGAGAAAATTCTTTTGGAATGGAGCTAACGAACAAGATAAAATCCCTCTATTGGCTTGGGAAAAAGTTTGCAGTTCGAAAGTGAAGGGTGGTGCTGGGCTTAGGAATTGGCAAATTATGAATGAAGCTCTGGGAGCTAAACTCTCTTGGAACATTTATAATAAACCAAACCAATTATGGGTAAAGGTAATGAGGGCTAAATACCTAGACACAATGGAGAATTATAGAATTTTCATAATAAAAAACCCAACCAAGGGATCTGCAATTTGGAACTTCATAGTGAGAAACAAGAGAGTACTGCTAAATTTTGGGATGACTGAACATCTTTCATGGCATGTTGGTAACGAAAAGTCTGCTAAATTCTAGGATGATTCTTAGGTGGCATACCCAGTCATAAAACACATGGCAGATTTTTCCGAAGCAAAATCTCTTTTATGCAAGATTTGGGGTGACAAGGTCAATGACTCTTTGGTATGCAATCAAAGCCACTTGGGAGAGGTTTGGTGCTGGAAAGACCTATCAAAAGTAGGGCTACCCGTTCAACAACAAGGTTGTTAAAACAAGTTTTGGATCAGAGAAATATTTACCTCACAAAAGGTCAGGACAAAGTAATTTGGTGTGGTTCAAAAGATGGGAACTACTCAATTAAATTAGTTTATAGGCTTCTGGAAGGCTTGGTAGGGGATTGCAAGACAACTAATGACTTAATATGGCATAAACATTGTCTACCCAAAGCAGGGGCGTTTGCATGGCTGGCTCTGAAAGGGAGAATTCTAACTGGTGAGAGGAGAAAAAGGCTTGGATTGGCAGGACCGACCAAGTGCTTTATGTGTGGGGAAGTTGAAGAGGATCTTGACCACCTCCTGCTACAATGCAAGACAATGCAAAAATGCTGGGACTGGGTAAAGGGTAAATTGCAATGGCAAAGCCCATTGCCAAATACGCTCAAAGATGTGTTTGATAGTTGGCCAAGGAAAAACAAGAAATCAACTTTCTCAAGCATATGGAACATATGCCCATCACTTGTAATATGGGAAATATGGAAGGAAAGAAATTGTAGGATTTTCCAAGACAAGGCTGAGGATGGTAGAAGGCTATGTAGCAGAATTGATCAAGCAATAGAGGAAACTTTAGGGGCTGCAGTTTCTCAGATGGATTCAACGAAAAATCCTTTTACCATAGAGGTCATGAAAATACAAAAAGCATGGCCTAACATCAAAATAAGGCATGGGGCCTAGTGCTTTAGGCAGATGAGTGAAAAATGTAACTCACCCACAGTATGGACTCCACCTTAGCCAGGGTGGATCAAAGCCAATTTTGATGGGTCAGCTCAGCGAGGAGGGGGTCTGTCAGGGGTGGGAGTGGTTTTTCATGATCACAGTGGCAACATTATAAAATTGGGTGCACAATGTATCAAATAGGGCACCAACAACGAAAGTTTATGCAGCATGGCTGACAATTAGATGTGCTAGGAATTTGGGGATTTTAAAACTACATCTGGAAGGGGACTCATTGATCATAATCCAAGCCATAAAAAATGGCCAAATCAAAGCATGGCACCTACAAAACCTCATCTCACTAATTTTAGAGGATTTGAAACTTTTTGAAGAAGTCATGATTACCCACATCAAATGGGAGGGCAACACAGATGCAGATAAATTGTCTAAATGGGCACTGTCCTTTAATCAGATTGAGGATTCCATTTTTGAAGTCTTTGACGACAAGTTGAACTTAGCATAAGATGGGATAAAACTCGAACTCTAAATAATGACATGACACGGTCATATCAAGTGCTCATACAACATATGATTATTTCTTTCCACCAAAGTACATATATGATGTATGTGAATCACAACTTGGGTGGTCATTAACTCTTGCTTAGTAATGATTAGCAGCTCAAGCATGCTACTCTTTGGCTCTTTTATTTTGTGCACGTGAAGGATAGAAATGAAGGCAATGATGTGAAATGTTACATGTGCTTCCTTACACCAAGCTTCAATCTATAATGTTTCCATCTATGTGGTCGAGCGATGACGTGATACCCACAACGTCAAGTATTAATTATCAAAGGTCATGGTAGTAATGTGATTAACTACTTGCATGAGCCGACTTCCTTTTTAAAGGAGCCAAACTTATTGCATTTTATCTTTCTTCTGCTAGCTGGTGTATGTGCTCTTTTTTATGCAGGCTTGCTTGGCAACATGATGGAGGCTACATTCACCTTCCAAACAAAGAAGCAGCAAAAAGCTCTTTACAAATCGTTAGAAAATCGAAGATTGAGACTACTACTCAAATGCCCTTCAGAGGAAGTTATAAAAGCGGTGCAGGGGATGCTGGGATTTTTCTTCCAGCAAACCACACACCAGTGGAAATTCAATGTAGATATAGCCACCATGATTTTGGCATGGGGCCTGGAATTGGGGATTGCTGAGGAGGATCTTTGCTGGGTCATGAACTCTCTTTTTGAACAAGAACTAATAAATGGGATGGATTCTGTTCTTGAATGGGCACACTTAGAATATGGCTTTAATTTTAGTGAGTGCTTCGAGAGTCAAATCACAGTGGAAGCTTTAGGGTTCGTGCCATTTGTCCACTAGCAGAATATGAACCAGAGACTTTATCTAAGTCATATAAGGGAGGAGTGGAACTCTTTAATGGATGCAATCAAAATTTACTAGAATGTGCAGGAGAGGTAGAGGCCATGGTTTTTGAGTGTCATCCTAAGGAAATGACGAAGTGCAAGACGTCGACCACCCTAGTGAACCGATTTTAACCCACCTACAAGTTTTGTGTCTATGAAGTGAACTAGTTTTTGCAGTATCCAGTTTTTGATGAAGGGAACCGATTTTAACCCACCTACAAGTTTTTTGTGTCTACAAAGTGAACCGGTTTTTGCAGTTTCCAGTTTTTTATGAAGGGAACCATTTTTTGCCGGTTTGAACTCGATATGAAGTGAACCGGTTATTTGCTATGTTCGGTTTATGATGAAATGAACCGGTTTATGCTTGTTTTTGTAGCTTTGGATGGGGACACATGGTTTTTTCTCTATGACCCAAGCCCGCATAGGGGTTTAAATTTCAGCCCTGTTTGTAGCATTGTTGTAATGTTTAGGGATGGGCTGATAAATATATAGGTTACATGTGATACTTTGGGCATATGATAGGCCCCTCTTGGATTGTAATCGAATACTTTCAAATATTAATTAATAAAAAAACCATTATTACCAACCAAAAAAAAATAGTTGTTTTATTAAAACCAATTATAATTAATAATACAGAAATATAAAAAATAATGTAATATTTTTTAATTTATTTTTGGCAAAAGTGGCAAGCCATCGATATATATATTAATAAAAAGAAAACTGATTCAAGAGCTCAATAGGGAAAGAACCAGGAAGAAAACCCTATAACCTTGCTCAGATACAATGATAAAGAGGAAAGGAGGCAAAGAGGAGAAGCCACCCAATCCGAAGAGATAGATAGGGACTTCTCATAGAGTGAGTCGCTTAGGGGCCAAAATTAGAATAAATAGTCAGGGCGAGACTAGAGGAAATCATAAATAACCGACCCCCTTAACCAGTTACCATGGTGACTAGGAAGCGTGGCTCTGAATGTCAGAGCACTGAAGAGCTGCGACAATCGGTTGTCGATTTTGCTGTTTTAGTACTTTGATACCGGTATGAAGTCCTGATGACCGGTTCATAAAAAGAAAAGCCTCCAATATCGATGTTAATCATCAAGCAAAAATGGTTCCTCTACTAGCTCTAAAATACCAGTGGAAATAAAAGCAAGAGCCAATCACCGGAAGGCTAGGGGTAGACAAAACATAGTGTCATATCAGTTATCGTTAGATTTTCCATCCATCAAAAAGAAGCAATTTCTAGATAGAAAAAATAAAGCCAAAGCTAGAATGACTTTACTCTTCCATGGCGGTGTCTTCTTGGGTCTGATTTGCGGGGGCATCGATGACGGGCATGGAAGAGGAAGTCCATCCCATGGCTTCATCCTGAGCCGGTACGTTGAGGTCAGGAACCCTATCTGTGGTCCGACCCCTTTCCACAAGTTGTGGTATTTGTAGACAGGGGTCAACATTTTCTATTTCCAGGATTTCCATTAGAGCCCCAACTTTAATTTTGATCCTATGTACAATGTGGTCATCCAATTGTCTGCCGAATTGATGCAGACCATTCTTCACATGGTGAAAATTTTGCCATTCAAGGCCATGCTTAATTCGGTCATAGAGTACCATGTAAGCATGGCTAGATTGAATGAAGTGATGCGGAAAGAGGCCCCCAAGGAGAGCCGACTCCTGCCATAGATTATATTTTGCCAGAGCTTCATGGAATAAGGCCGAGGGGAGCACATCTTGTCTTACTAGCTTGAAGAATACTAATTCCAGTAGAGGAATAGATTGTAGGAGATCTAGAGCATTTGACAAAAAGGAACTGAGAAGTTGATGGGGATACAAAATCCTTTTAGCTTGCGCGGATAGCATCTCCTCACTGATAAAGTGTTTGACAACCCTTCTCAATTGTGGATTGTGTAATAGAAAAAGATGGTCAAGGTCCCTGTCAGTGATGTGTCTATGAAAAGCCGCCAAGGATTCTAGAATTTGCACCAGGACCCAGTCGTTCCATGACATATACTCCCAATGAATTTGCTTGCATCCTCCACAAGAACGGTTTTCCATATTGTAGAGCATTGTAATACTTCAAAAATTTAAATTTTTGAAAATTTCAGCTGAGAACTGTGTGTGTAAGAGAAAGTTGGTTCCATTTATAAACATAAATTACCATCTCAAAGTGCAATAAATGATCAGATTTTAGGATCATGTTTGCGATTCTTGCATTAATTTTATGCCTGTATTATAGTTGAGGGGATGTGTGAGAGGCCTAAGTCTATTTTTCCCTATGTGAAGTGACATATTGAGAATCCCCAAGTACTTCGCACTTAATTTCCATACATACCATTTGCAAAATGCGTTTAAGAGCATAAATGCGAGTGTCCTGTCAGCCTTCTTGATCATCGACACCGGTTAGTGCTTATATGTGATTATTTGATAGGAAGCTTGTGGTAAGAGTGTTGTACTTTCCTTTTGTACTAATTCGAGCAATTTGGGAAAATAAGACAATTTAGTAGGAATTGTGACCGACTCCATGGAGATGCCATCGTAGCCCATATTTTCTAACATGTCAGCAACGAAGTTGCCCTCTCTTAGTGTGTGACTAACAGAGTAGTCCGAGAAAGTGTCGAGAAGATCCAAGGTGTGCTTCAGAACATAAGATAGTTGCCATGTCTTTCTTTTTGAAGTAATTGAGTTGATAATTACTAAAGAATCCCCTTCTATGTGTATATTGGGGAGGCCACACTTCCTTGCTAACACCAGATCGGCTAGTAAGACATTTGCTTCCCCCAAGTTATTCATGCCCAGAGGGATTGGTGAAGCTTGGAAAGCACACATTTTGCCAAAGTAGTCTCGAATACAAACTCTAATTCTTGATTTCCCTAGATTTCCATGAGAAGAGCCTTCAAAGTTGATCTTACAAAAATTTGGAGCTGGGGGTGTCCATTTGATGGATGACCGGTCTTTCACATGGACTGAAGACCAGTTCGAGGGAATCCCTATTGGTAAAATAATACCATGCCAAGATTTTGCAATTGCCTTATCCCACCGGGTGAATGACTGGATGTCCTTGGAATTAGTAAGTGAAGAGTTAATGATTTCTGCAATCAAATTTTCCAGTTTGATCAAAACTTGGTCTAGAGAGGAGGATGTTTTCCTGAAGATCCTTTTGTTCCTCTCCCACTAAATTGCCCAAATGATGTGAGGAGGAGCACATTTCCAAATACTTGAGAAGGTTGATGTAGAAAATAAAAGAGGCCAAGAGTTAAACATATCCCACAATGATTTTGAAAATGGCAACATAACTTGGAGTTTATTTATGATGAAGAACCAACATTGGGAGGTGAAAGAACAGTGTAGAAATAAATGATCAACCGTTTCTTCCTCTAAGTCACAAAATACACAGTTAAAAGCTTGTGTAATGCCTAGTTTTACTAATCTCTCCACTGTTAAGATTCTTTTATTCAATGTTAGCCATGCAAAACAACCTGCTTTTGGTAAAACAATATCATTCCAGCATAAATAATATGCCCGACTACTTACCTTACTGCTGCAACCCTGCTGTAAGGCATTGTAACCTTCTTTGATTAAGTATTGCCCTAATTTTGAAGCTGCCCAAAATAGCACATCATCTTTGTTAGACATTATAATTGATCTATTCAATAGAATATTGGCCAATGAGGAAGATTGCTGGAAGGATATTGGGAGAAGAGTAGGGTCTTTCAAGATTATTTTCCCTGAAAAAATTTCTACAGCAGACACATAGTCACTCAATTTCTTACCCCAATGGGCTATAGCTGTATTCATAATGTCTTCCATGTTATCTAGTTTAGCAATAGGAGGATGGCCACCCCATGAGTCTGTCCAAAAGTTAGCACTAAGACCATTGTTGATTTCCCATGAGACATACTTAGATATTAGATTCCTTTAATCCATCATGAAATTCCAAATAGAAGACCCCTTTGGAGGGTCTAAAAGTGTCAATACTCTTGATGGTTGGGTGTTGTCCAAATATTTAGCTTGCATAATCTGGTACCATTTGGAAACCGGGTTACTGTACATTTTCCAGATCAATTTTTCTCCAAAGGCCTTGTTGCAGTGCTTCAAATTGTGAAGTCCCACTCCCCCTTGGAATTTTTGACATCGCATATTTTCCAGAGAGGTTAAGGGGATTTTCCTTTCATTTTTCATATTGCCATTCCATAAGAAATCTCTGATGAGTTTCTGCAATTGTTGGATGATGGATGAGGGAGCCTTGAGGACAAACATCTAATAGTTCGGTATTGTTGTTAGCACTAACTTGATAAGCAAGATTCTACCTGATAGTGAAAGCCACCTTACTTTCCAAGTTGAGATTCGTGCCTAAATTCTATCAATGACAATTGACCAATAGGATGGTTCGTTTGATCCCATAAAAAAGGGGATGCCAAGGTAGGAGGATGGCAATTGGTCCATTGAGAAGCCCAAAGTCTTGCATATTCTTAATGATATGATTGGAGATGTGTTGAAAATGAAAATCTTAGACTTGGCAACATTAATTTTCTGACCTGAAGCAAAAGAGTAGATATCCAGAGTTTGCTTGATGAGCTTGGCTTCTTTTAGAGAAGACTTACCAAATAACAATGTGTCATCAGCAAAAGGAGAGTGAGTTACTGTTATTGAAGTACCTAGAAGGGTGGCCCCAAGCCAAAGCCCTTTTGAAGGTTGAGAATTGATGTGTCTGCTCAAGGCATCTGCCATGATAATGAAGAGAAAGGGTGACAAAGGGTCGCCTTGTCTTATTCCCTATGTGCCCTGAAAAAACCCCGAGGGATGCCCATTTATTAGAATAGAGAAATGCGTGTCTGAGATACAATTAAAATAATATAATATTACACTAAAAATGAATAAATAAATTTGAGATTAATTTTATTATTACAATTATAATTATATAAATTTTAAAATTAAATTAAGATTATACTTTTAAGAAAAATATACTTTTTCATTATAAAATGTGTATTATATTATAATCATTATGCCAAAGCCATTTCCTATATGAAGTGAACCACCTACTATTGAAATCAATGGTTCAAAATTGAGGAGATAGACTTGCATTCTTCTCCTCAATTTTGAACCATTGATTTGAATAAGTAGGTGATTGAATTCATATAAGAATGCTCTCGACATAAAAAAATTTAAATATCATTATTATCTACTTTTAGTCAAAATATCTCTGAATATTATTTCTTTTATTTGAATATTCTATCTATTTCAAAAAAAATAAAAGAAAAAATATTGAAAAAGAAATAATCATATTTATTTAATTCTAATTTTTCTTCTTCTTTTCTTTTTCTTTTTTCTTAAGTTTAAAATTATTATAATTATTTATGTCTTTTTATAATAATTAAAAATTAGTATAATTAATTTAATCTATAATTATTTGTCTTATTAAAATTTTAATTATGATAGAATATATATATATATATATATATATATATATATATATATATATATATATATATATATATATATATATATATATATATATATATATATATATATATATATATATATATATATATATTAATAAGTAAATAACTGTAGAGGGGCAACACCCTTGTATTGATCAAAAAGGAGAATACAAGGCTTGATTCAATGAGAGCGATAGGGGGAAAGAACCAGGAAGAAAACCCCCTACCTTAGCTCAATTCCTTAAACAAAGAAAACCAACACTGAAGGCTGTATGAGTACAAGACAACAGATAGCAACCTATTTAGAGGTAGATAACAGAGGCTTTAAAACAACTAATAACAAAAACAGAGAGGCCGACGAGAATGATGACAGCCGGAGTCAAAGGGAGTCTTCAGAAGCACTATCCACAGGAGCATGAGACGCATCCAAGACAATCTAGGGCATTCAATGCCACAATTCAAGTGAGCCACCAATTCTGCCTTCTCTATGGGGAGTTGATAGTCGTTTGGGAACCACTCCTCACCTAGGCCAAACCCCCAGTCATTACCAACCACCAAGTCTCCATTCACCAAAATCCCAAAATCAACAACATCCGCTAGTTCTTCATCACGAAGAAATTTTGCCCCTGATTATGATGTGAAACCATTTTGTATGCCAACCGCTTTAAGTAGGAATTCAGTGTTCCTAGTAATGACAGGCCAGGTTGCTTGAAGATCATCAGAATCCAGGGAGTTAACAATCACAAGCTTCCTCACCTCCGCCCCATTGCCAAAGGACACATAGTAATTTTGGGGAAGCGAAATTCTTAGATTGGCATCAATATTGTCCAAAACAACATCAATTTCCCCCAACAGGTGATGTTTAAACATCATTTGAGAATTATGATAGAATAATTATATTCTAAATTAAAATCTTTTTTTTTATTACTATTTTCTTTTGATATTATCTTCTTTTATTAGATACTATATTTTTAATTATTTATTCTAATTCTTCCACTTCTTCTTTTAAGGATTAATTATTTTATTAGGTTAAAATTGTATTTTAATTATTTGTGGTTTGTTTATGGAATTACAGATAATAATTAAAAGATATTAGAATTTATACATTTTGTCTCATTAAAATTTTATTATTATAGAATAATAATATTTTAATTTTATTTTAATTTTATTTTAATTTATATAATAAAATAAATTTCAACATGACACCTAAATTAAATGTTTAGAGAGAGAGAGCAAAAAGGAACAACTAATTTTTTATTACTCATTTCATGCCAATAATTTAAGGATAACATATGTCCTTGGGGAGTTATACTGATGTTAGCATGTCATTTGATTATTATCTCTATCTCCATCTCTCTCCCTTATCTATATCTCGTTACCTCTCCCTATATCACTCTCTTTTCCCATTCTATTCTTCCCACTCTATCTATCTCTCCCTCTATCTCCCCCTCTCATTCCCTCTTTTTATATCTCTCTTCTATATCATCTCTCTCCCTGTCCCCCCTCTCTATCTATTTGTATATCTTTCTCCCTCTTTTATATCTATCTCTATATCTCTTTTACTCACACACACATTCCATCTTTCTCCCTCCTTATCTTTATATCTATATCTCTCTCACTCACATAGACACACACTCCACCCTATTTGTCCCTCCTTATCTCTATTCTATCTCACTATCTCTATATCTTATGCACTCCTTTTCCTTCATCTATCTCACTCTCTGTATATCCCTCTCTACTTATCCATATATCACTTCCTATATCTTTATCTTTCTATGTTTCTATCTCTCTATCTTCGCCTCTCTAATTATCACCCTCTTTCTATCTATATTTCTGCCTCTCCCCCTTTTTCTCTTCTTCCATCTCTCCCTTATGCTCACCCCCTTTATATTTGACAAGTTATATTTACTCTCTAGATAATTTCTATCCCTATATCTATCTCTTTCTATCCCTATATATCCCTTCTCTGCCTCCTCTCCCTTTCTATCTTATCTCTTCCTATCTCCCCATTACTCTCCCTTTTTATATCTCTCTACTTCTCGCTCTAATGTAATATACATACACTCCATGTTTCTCCCTCTCTCTATCTTTCACCCTCTTTATCTCTCTCCCTCTCTCTAAAGTCTAAACCTTTCTCTCAATTACTTGTCTTTGTCAACTCCTTTCCCTCACTCTTGTCCCCCACCTCTCTCTTATTCACTCCATATCTCTCACACAATATATATTTTTCTATATTTCTCTCCATCTCTCTCTGGCTCGTCTATCTATCTCTTTCTATGCATATATCTCCATCTCACTCCATGTCCCTCTCTATCTATCAATATTTTCCAATATATAATATCAATTCTCCCCCACTCTCTCTATGTTTGGGCCATCCCTGTCTTTATTTGACCCTCCTCTCTATTTCTCCCCATCTCTCCCTCCCCCATTCCCTCCCTACCCCACTATCTATCTCTTTATCTCCATATCTCTCTCCCTTTCTCTTCCTGCATATCTCTATATCTCTCTCACTTTCTCTTCCAATATATATCTATCTCACCTATTTCTATAACCTTCTCTCTGTCATGCAATTTTATTTTTGAATCAATACTATATATCAACACTAGTCTTGCTTAATCATTATAAAGTAATGTATTCTCTTAGAGATATTGTATAGGTAAAACCTTTAATGACTAAGTGGGGAGAAGAAAAATGAGTGTTTTCTTGGAAAACCCTATTATACTTCCTTGAGGATTGGCTACCAAATAAGGTTAGAAACCTAAGTAAGAGTCACTTTTATGAGTCACTTTTAGGGAAGGATTCACAAGGATCATTCCTTACTAATTGAATATATGGGCAAATTAGTTAGGATGCTATGACACAACAAGACCTAATAAATATCATTGACTTTCATTAATCCACATTCTATTGACATCATGCATCATGTCTAATCACTTAGAATTTTACTTTTATCTATATAAAAAATATAGAATAATGTTGTTTCTTATTTTATTCAACCATAGAAGTGACACTTAACAATTTTTGGCCTTTAAATAAACAAATGTTTTGGACTTTAAATAAACAAATGTGACCATTTAGTATTAAATTTATTTAATTTATAAATAATTGGCTCAATACTACAATAATCAAATTAGTAGCTTTGAAATTATCATAATATTTATTTATTTTTATTTCATTGGCTAGATACATTACCTTTATCTGTTTCAATTCTTTTAGAAGCACTCCTAAATATTAGGTTAGCAAATTGTACTAAACCTTGATATTCACAAATTTTAGATTTGATGAAATAATTTGAATGACAAAAAATAAAATAAAAAGAAACCATAGTCTTATATGGAAATAATTTTAATAGGCTTTACCTATTATTTATAGGATAAAAGTAAAAATAAAAGCTTCCATTCTATTGCTATAAATCATAATTACATTCTATTATGGAAATGATTTTTTTTATCATTTCCTATCTCTATTTAATAGAATATAATATGAAAACTTTTATTTTATATTCCATAAAGAAGATTGCATTCTAATAACAATAAGATTTTTCTTATATCTTTTCCAACAATTTTATAAAATAAAATAAGAAACTTACAAGCTATATTTTATAAAGTAAAAATTTGCATTCTAATATGGAAATGGCTTTATTATTACTTTCTAGTTGTTTAGTAAAATAAAATATAGCAATTTTCTAATATGAAAATGATTTTATTTTCCCCTACATCCTTATCTAAAGTTACTAAATCATTCCTACCTTGTGTTGCTAAGACATGAATATTTTTAAAAAGATTATCAACTGGGTGCATCATAATTAAACTATTATCATCTGGGTGCATCATAATATCTCTAGTTAGAAATGCACTATGAGTGGTCAGCATTGAAGCACAAATTTCTGGATGCAATATGAGTTTGGGTGACCAAGTCATTCCACAACAGTCAAAAGGATGTGACATTCACACCAACCAAAGATAGATCTTTCTGTGATATGGGGGCTGGTTTTCAAGATAATAAAGGATACAATAACAACGCCATCACTCGACTCTTCAATGAATGCTACGATCTACCCAACTCCTTCAATAATGCAGTTGATTCAAGGAAGAGATTAATGATGGTCTAATCAATCCCTTCAATTGCCTTTTTTGACATTGTGCTACTTCCTCTACACTTGGATTAGGCTACCAACATGCATATGCCAATTTCTAGGTTTCACACTAACGGAGGATTGATTGCTTGAGTTCAGTGCACCTATACGGATTTTCCTTACATCTCTTTCTTTTTTTCTTCTTTTTTTTAAAGAGGGTACTGCTATAGTACTTTAAATTTAATGAGGAGACCCAAATTTAATTAATAATGGATGCACTAGGTGTATTATTTGATTACAGGTATTTCTGATTATTAAATCATGTTTTTCTTGGCTTTACATAGGCACTGTTTAGCTTCAATACGATTTGTATTTACATTATAGTAACATTTTATTATATTATGTATTATTTTATACCATGCATTCTCAACTATGAGATTACCTCCCCCCCATGGCTCAAACTTAATTTTGACGACGCTGCTTGCAGCGGTTTTGCGGAGGTGGAATTATCAGGGACAACATGGGCAACCTGGTTCTAGCTTATGCTAGAAATTTTGACTTTCTCGAGCAACATGGTTGAAGCCTTTGCTCTCTTCTGGGGGCTTATGCTAGCTCTCAGTATCAATGCTAAAAGACTAATCATTGAAGGGGACTCTAAGCTAATTATTGAGACAGGTAAAGGAGTTTCAGGGGTTAGCTGGATGATCAACAACATCAATAAGGATATCTGGTCCATGATAGTCTAGCTTGAGGAAGTTCAAATTCAACACATCTACAGAGAGGGAAATGCATTGGTCGACTCTCTGGTTGCGACGGGCCTAGTGATAAAAGGTACGAGGTGCTGGAGACACCTAGATTCTCTTACTGACAAGCATAAAGACCTTATTAGGAAAGAACAAATTGCTTCTACCTACCAATGATGTGCCATATCCTTCCTTACAAGGGGTCACTTTGGGCCAGTTGCTATGCTAAGCTGCTGGAGGGAAATTTAAATTCAAATT
The DNA here is from genome assembly GCF_030272615.1 of Cryptomeria japonica. NCBI lineage: Eukaryota > Viridiplantae > Streptophyta > Pinopsida > Cupressales > Cupressaceae > Cryptomeria > Cryptomeria japonica. The sequence continues at coordinate 239,624,445 of NC_081412.1, read as the reverse complement.
GGGTGGGCTACGCCAAGTTGGCCTCATCCGGTCCCCACCTTTTCCATCCGGTGCTGACGTGGCGGGCCACCAATTTCTGCGTTGCCGAAGGACTGAAGCGCCAACTTTTAATCATTAATCACAACAAGGACACCACTTATTACCATAACTAGAACTTAAGATCTCTCCATAATGACGATCTTTGCAAGTTGGCAGAGAAATTAAGAGGTGTCCCTTCGCATGCTTCCCAGAGCTGGCGGATGCATGCCTTGGGAAGCACCACTAAAAATAATTATTGCACCTCTGTAATGTCCCCTTCTTCGCAGTGATTAGTTCAGTGGCCCATTGGCCTATTTTGGAGACCCGTAGGCTATTTGGAAGAGAGAATTAGGGTTTCCAACCTTTGTGGAGTTCTCCACGAGCTTTTTAGGGTTTGTCAAGAGGGAATTCTTCAGTTTTGCTTATGGTTTCCTTCTAGGTTTTCCATGAACTCCAGGGTGGCATAACATGCATTTGATTCTTTGGTGAAGTCAGAACTTACTATTTTTAGTAAGTCAGGGTTTGGCTGTTTAGTTGATGTAGTTCTACTGAGCTTTCCAAGCTCTTTCTCTGCGTGCGAAGATTATGTTTTTTGGAGCAGTATTTCTTGACTTACTATTTTTAGTAAGTGGCTGTGTTGACCATTTCTATTTTTAGCAGTCTCAAACAGGGTCCTGACACAACACAATTCAGTGGTCTTCATCGCACAACTTCATCCTTGATTTTGGTATTAATCAGTATTGGAGTTACAAGTTATTTAATTAAATATTAATTCCTTATCCTAAGGTTTGATATTTAATTATTTTTATTACCGATTAATTGTGTTATGTGGCAACTTAGGAAAAATATCTATCTGCCAGTAATATTGTTATTTTCCTAAGTCAATGGCATTAAAAAAGGTGGCATTAGAAAGATGAAATATTTCATGTTTTTTATTATTTTATATCGCAAAGTTGTCACCTACGAAAAAGTTTGAACTTTGCCTAAGGAATTTGGGAAAATTAACACCATGTCTAGGGGAGGCTATGACATGAAATGAAATTGAATTTCAATGGTTTTGGGCACCATTTGCATTTGAATTTCAGAGGAAAAAATCTATAAATACAGGTGCTTGGCCTCTCATTTGGTATCAAATGAATTTGCATCGTTATGCTGCCAAATTGGCGATTGAAAAATCTGAGCTTCAAAGTGTGGCTTCCTAGCTAAGTCTCAATTTCATACTTGCAAGATAGTACCTAGCTGTGTTCATGTATTCCTAGTGTTATTGGTGAGTGATTTGTAGATTGTGGAGTATTTTGATTGAGATTGGAGTGTTTTCTAGTTGTTGGTCGCGGGACTGCTGAAAGTGTATTTTGCTCACACCTCTTGGCGAGGCAATTCCATCATTCTGGGTACCGACTCATCCTTCCTTCCTACCACTGGTGATGCATATTGTAAGTTTGTAGCATCTCATTTTGAGTGTGGATTTTTATATTGAAAATTGAATTACCTAGGTTAGGCATTAGGTTTAGTGAATGCATTGGGAAGCATGCAAAATAAATATGGGTGTTTCGATGACTTTCCTTGGGTTTATTTTCATTGTGGCAGGTATAGCAATTGTTTAGAACAAATTTTGGGTGAATTGGGTGAGTATTGAGCGAGTTATGAGCGTTTCAGTGAATCCATAGGCTGCTGGTTTTGCAATTCCAGCCTACAGATTTTTGATGTTAGCAGAAATTTCATGTTCTTATTTGGATGTTCAACATTACTCTGTTCTCACATTATCTTGATTATTTTAAGGTTAAGTAGTAGTACTACTAACCAATTTTGGCTTGTAACTCTCACCCCGCTGAAAAGTGGAAGAGGCTGGCTTGCCGCCTATTTTCAAGTAAATTGTAATTCAGTCCTCCCACTGCATAAGTGGTCGAGTGATGTCTGAGTGTAATGGTCCTCCCTCTGCATAAGCGGTTGAGTTGAGATTATTTTATAATTTCAATCCTCCCGCTGAAATATCGCGGTTGAGTGATTTGTGCCTTTGTATGTTTCTCTTGGCTTGTTCACCGCCAAGTTTCTTGCATTCCTGCTGGATAAGCGGAAGGGGCTGGCTTGCCGCCCAAGCATTGTATTGTTTCCAGTTATTTGAAGCTAATGATCCCCTCAACAATGTATGCTCTCACCTTCCCACATTGGGCACTTGGTGATCAGAAAGTGGAAGGATTGCATTTTCCCGCAAGTTTTCAGTTTATGCTTTCTAACCTTAACGGGTTATCTATTTGTGGATGATTATTATTGGCCTTAAAAATGAAAAAAAAACTGGGATATTACAATGGTATCAGAGCTGGTTTTCCTGCCAGCCTGTGTGTTCAAATTCATCAGAGCACAAGTTCTCCCTGCCATCCTGTTGGGTCGTGGTTTTTTGTTGCATATCAGAGTTTGGAAGAATGTCTACTACAGATAAGTCTATTTGTGAGTTAATGCAAGGATTGATTAATTTGATGAAGGATCCAGATATCAAAATGGGGTTCATGAAGGTTCTTGCAAAATCCAAACATAAGGAAGTTTATGAAAACAATATCTTTAATACAAAGACAAATGATGGAGTTGGTGTTTTGACACCTAACTTTGAGACAGTACTTCATGAAGACTCTTGGGTGATGCATGCACCTACCATTGATGAGGTTGTCATTCAAGAAGAAGAAAAAACAATATTTGAGGTTGTGCATGATGAATCTGTTAATGTTTCTTATGGAGCTAGTGACAGTGTTGAATGCACTCATGTGCTTCTAGAGGAAGAGCAGATGAAAATTGAAGATGTTAAACAAGAGGGAAAGATTAACAGATTGTTGGATGGAGATTCATGTTATGAAGTTGAAAATATTGTAGCTAATGATGAAGTTCATAATGACCAAGAGGCTGTCCTATTTTGTGAGTTTAAAATATACCAAAATGATGACATTCAAGGGGCAGATTTAGAGGACCAATCAGAAATTGCATTTTAGAATAATGGGGTTGAGACTCGTAGTTTGAAGAATGAGCTTGACCAAATTCTGAAAGTCTTTGAGCAATGTGCTAAATTGGAATTTTTAGATTTAGGACAACAGGATTGTTGGTCTAAGTTGGAAAAAGGAAATACTTTCCAGATCATTGATAACCCATTGTTTGAGATGGGTAAAGTGAAAACATATGGCAATCCACTATTTGAGTGGGAAGATGAAACATCACTTGGTTCTAGCATTACTCTTGATGAGAATAGAAATGTGTGGAAATTAAGAGAAGATTCAAGATCTAAGTTGGATGATACTTGGAGCTATGGGGAGCACTTTTTAACTAAACAAAGTAATCAGCCCTTTAGCACTTGGGATCCGGGTATGATGGCACCTAGCGATGACAAGGAACCTGTGTGGGATGAATTTCCCTTTGATCCCGATGAAGCTCAAAAAGAAAATTGTGTTGTAGAGTTAGAGGACCATATGGTTTTTGATGATAGAAAGTTTAAAGAGGTTCTAAAATGCAAATCTGATTCACCCATTCATGAAGTTGGTAGTAAGAAAAAAGTTAAAGATTTAGTAGAATCTGATCCTCTTCATGATATTGAGCAATTGCAGCTAGTGGGTGGTGAAGAAAAGGATTCTTGGAGCAGCTTTGTGGGCAACAAAGACAATAAACAAAGTTCTGATTTTCAGTTGCAGCCAATGACTAGTACACCACCTTTAAATGTTCACGAGTGGAAAGATAAAGTCATGAGGTCCTTTGAGAATGAGGTGCGAGTTCTATCTGGGTTTGACCATACACATTTTGATAGAATAACTCTATTGGAAGGCTCAAATTGAAGAGAGACGGAAGGGAGTTAAGGATGAAGTTGCTCTCCCCAATCTGCAACTGAACAAAGACTCTTTGGAGACATTGAAATCAAAGTGCATACAATTGATCACAGATCATGATTATGCCATCGAATTTGCAAAGAAGGTCCTTAGTGCTTTACAAGGAAAAGAGAGGAAACGTGAAGAGATTACTCTTGAGCTTGAGTCAATAAAGGACATGTTAGAAAAGACTCAGTTGGCTCTAATGGAGTTAGAAGATCAATTTGATGATTTCAAACTTTTTAGGGAGCAAGAGAATGCACAAAGAGCTAAAGAAATCGAGCAAGTTATTGGTGAGCTTGATAGTCTTCAAGAAGAGTTTGATCTTGAGAACTTCACAAGAAAAACAAAGGTTGCATGTGCAGATTCGGATCAACAAGATGGAAGTGAGCAAGAAGAGAGTGATGGCTTCCAAGTTCTTGAAAACCCTCTCTTTGTGCTAGATGATTTCAACATCTTTGGCATCAAGATGTTGTCAAAACATAGTTTAGAAGTCGTCCAAGGTTTCATTGCAGTAGCAAGGAGTGAAGATTTCAGATTTGTTACTCACAAAGTAGGGGAGAAAGGACTAGAACGTGGTGATTGCATGCTTGATAACCCATTTCTTGGGTTGAATAATAATAAGGCTCATACTAGTCCATTTTGGGAGTTGGATTTGAGGGGAACACTTGTTCCATACTCCAATGTTGTTGAAGCTTTCATGGTTAGGCTTCAAGGGTTCACTAGAGGATGCATCAATTTCTTAAGTATGCTCTTGGTTCTTACTAGCACTTGGGGATGTTTGGAGTTTTCTTTTCAGTATGTTGACGATCACTGTCAGTTGGGTGTCCAGGCTCAAGATCATCAACATGGTTTGATGGAGCTTATTACATTTGGAAAGAAGTATCTTTGGAGGGATAAGGAACAAATTTTTTAGAGTTGATGGTGTTGTTCCCTTCTTTACCAGCCATTTGATGGTTCATTTTGCTCATCAACTAGTGGATTGGGAAGATATTCTGAGCAAAGGATGGTTCCATGCAGAGTTGGAGTCACTAGAGAAGATATTTCTAGCCTTGGATGTGAGCAGATGTGTTGTTTTGGATGAGGATTTCCTATGTTGCAACAGTTGTTCATCTTCTTGGATGCTGATTTCCCTGAAATTAGATCACAAGTCAATCATTTCATACTTGGTGGGCTGTTGGTGTACTTTTTTTCAGACTTCACAGTCTCTTGGTAGGACAAATTTATTGTCTTAGATGAGAGGTATAGCAAGTTGGGGCAATCAGTATCTGTGTATGGGAAGTGTTGAATCTATAACTAGTGGTTATACCTATGCCTTTCTTCTACTTATGATTGGGATAGTAAACCTTTGCTTTCTTTGGTTCTTCATTCTAAGGTTCTTGGAGTGGGAATTGTAAGAGATTTTAGAAGTCTCCATGGTTTTGTCAGAATAATTCTGGGGTGGCTTAGTAGATTCATGTGCAGTTATGAGTATGAGTTTGTTGAACTCTTGCAAAGGAATGCTTTCCTCTTTGCAAAAAGATTTGGAGATGTCACATTGGCAGTTGTGGCTCTGTTAGATACCATATGGAGACGTGCTGAGAAGTTTGATTTTGAGTTGAGTAGACTATCTTCCCTATTGCCCAGGCTTGTGATAGCTAGTGGCATTGTTGATATTGATTACTCAGAGCTTTATGGGCATGAGATGTTGCACGATAGTGATGTCAGTCCTTTAAGATTTTTCAGTTTGAGTATCATGGATGGTGACATTTTGGAGTTACAAGGGAGGTTAATGTAGTTTTGGCGTGATGTTTTCACTGATGTCATCAGAGTGGCACAACATCGGCATGATGGGTTCTTCTTGAGATGGGCATGGGACCCTAGGATCGTACTTGCTTTGGTGAGGATCAGTTTAAAATTTTCGGGAGTTGTGATGGCATTGCTTGAGGACAAGCAATTTTGGGAAGGGCGGATTGTAATGTCCCCTTGTCCATAGTGATTAGTTTAGTGGTCCATTGGCCTACTCCAGAGACCCGTAGGCTATTTGGAAGAGAGAATTAGGGTTTCCAACCTTTGTGGAGTTCTGCACGAGCTTTTTAGGGTTTGTCAGGAGGGAATTCTTAAGTTCTGCTTATGGTTTCCTTCTGGGTTTTCCATGAACTCCAAGGTGGCATAACATGCATTTGATTCTTTGGTGAAGTCATAACTTACTATTTTTAGTAAGTTAGGGTTTGACTATTTAGTTGATGCAATTCTACTAAGCTTTCCAAGCTCTTTCTCTGGGTGCGAAGATTATGTTTTTCGGAGTAGTATTTCTCGACTTACTATTTTTAGTAAGTGGTTGTGTTGAGCATTTCTATTTTTAGCAGTATTGGATATGGTCCCGACTCAGCACAATTCAGTGGTCTTCATCGCACAACTTCATCCTTGAATTTGGTATTAATTAGTATTGGAGTTATAAGTTATTTAATTAAATATTAATTCCTTATCCTAAAGTTTGATATTTAATTATTTTTATTACTGATTAATTGTGTTATGGGGCAACTTAGGAAAAATATCTATCTGCCAGCAATATTGCTATTTTTCTAAGTCAATGGCATTAAAAAAGGTGGCGTTGAGAAAGATGAAACATTTCATGTTTTTATTATTTTATATCACAAAGTTGTCACCTAGGAAAAAGTTTGAACTTTGCCTAGGGAATTTGGGAAAATTTACGCCATGTCTAGGAGAGGATATGACATGAAATGAAATTGAATTTCAATGGTTTTGGGTGGCATTTGCATTTGAATTTCAGAGGGAAAAATCTATAAATACAGGTGCTTGGCCTCTCATTTGGTATCAAATGAATTTGCATCATTATGCTGCCGAATTGGTGATTGAAAAATCTGAGCTTTGAAGCGTGGGTTCCTAGCTAAGTCTCAGTTTCATACTTGCAAGATAGTACCTAGCATTGTTCATGTATTCCCAGTGCTGTTGGTGAGTGAGTTGCAGATTGTGGAGTGTTTTGATTGAGATTGGAGTGTTTTCTGGTTGCTGGTCGGAGGACTGCTGAAAGTGTATTTTGCTCACACCTCTTGGCCAGGCGATTCCATCATTCTGGGTACCGATTCATCCTTCCTTCCTACCATTGGCGATGCATATTGTCTGTTTGTAGCATCTCATTTTGAGTGTGGATTTTTATATTGAAAATCAAATTTCCTAGGTTAGGCATTTGGTTTAGTGAATGCATTGGGAAGCATGCAAAATAAATATGGGTGTTTCGATGGCTTTCCTTGGGTTTATTTTCATTGTGGCGGGTATAGAAATTGTTTAGAACAAATTTTGGGTGAATTGGGTGAGTAATGAGCGAGTTATGAGTGTTTTAGTGAATCCATAGGCTGCTGGTTTTGCAATTCCAGCCTGTTGATTTTTGATGTTAGCATAAATTTCATGTTCTTATTTGGATGTTTAGCATTACTCTCTTCTCACATTATCTTTATTATTGTAAGGTTAAGTAGTAGTACTACTAACCAATTCTGGCTTGTAACACTAACCCCGCTGAAAAGTGGAAGAGGTTGGCTTGCCGCCTATTTTCAAGTAAATTATAATTTAGTCCTCCCACTCCATAAGTGGTCGAGTGATGTCTAAGTGTCATGGTCCTCCCACTGCATAAATGGTTGAGTTGAGATTTTTTTGTAATTTCAATCCTCCCGCTGAAATATCACGGTTGAGTGATTTGTGCCTTTGTATGTTTCTCTTGGCTAGTTCACCGCCAAGTTTCTTACATTCCCACTGGATAAGCGGAAGGGGCTGGCTTTCCGCCCAAGCATTGTATTGTTTCTATTTATTTGAAGCTAATGATACCCTCAACACCGTATGCTCTCACCTTCCCACATTGGGCACTTGGTGATCAGAAAGTGGAAGGGTTGCATTTTCCACCATGTTTTCAGTTTATGCTTTCTAACCTTAACGGGTTATCTATTTGTGGATGATTATTATTGGCTTAAAAAACAAAAAAAAATAACTTGGATATTACAACCTCGCACAATACTTTGGCTAATTCTCGGTTAATTTCTCTTATCTCCAACTTTGGTTTTTCCCTTTGCATATCCTTTTTCAGGTCTGCGCTGCATCTCAACTTCACTCTAGAGGAAGCTATCATGGGGGGGGATTTAGTCTGGGTGGAACTAGACACTATTGATGATTGTTTTCATAATGACTTGTGCGTCTGGATGTATGCTAAGGAAGGGGGAGTCATCCCATTCATGGAAAATCTCTCCATGCAGTTTGTCAACAACTGGAATGACATGAGAGTGGTCATGGGGGACATTTCGTTTGAAATCAGTGAGTAAGTTATTTCCCAGACCACAGGTCTCTCTATTGAGGGCAGGAAGTGGAAGAAAACCAACAGGGTTGCAGATGAGACCAACATGAACTGCTTCTTCAAAAAGGGCGAGGAACCAGCCAAAATGCGTGGGGGTTTGAATAGGGAATGCTTACCCTACCCATGGGACCAGGTGTGCAAAATTATTATGAAATAATTTACCCTCGAGGGAAGGTATGGAATTTTCTATTATTACCATTTCTCGTTGCTCAATCACTTTTGCAACCATGACACCATTTCTTTTCCATTCTTTCTTCTGCATGCCTTAGAATCTACTGTTAAAGATGTCTACCATTGCATGAGTCAAGAGGGTAATTATACCATCCTCCACGAGGGGCTGATGTTTCGCCTATATAATTTCCACAGGGTCCTATATCCCCCTAAGCCTATCTCGGTCCAACCCGCCCCCTCCATCCAGGGTCCCCCTGCTAGTTCTGAAAAAGGCCTAAAAAGATATCGAAAAAGCCAATGACACCTTGTCAATCCCCTGACCAAGCCCCTCCCTTCCTCCTCAAAATTGGGGAGAAAAACAAAATCAACCCTTCTATTGCGAAGCCCACCTCCAAGAATCCCAAGAAGGAGCCTAAAATCCTTCTTGTTGAGTTTGATGCAGAGGATGGTATTACCCCGCGAAGGTCCCACAGGTTTGCTAACAAACCTCGGATGAACCAAATTGTCGTGAGAAAGAACTATGCTAATGAGGAAGAGGATGACTATGAGAAAGTGGAAAGTGAAAAGGGGGAGGAGGAAATGGAGGCTACAGAAGGCTTAGATTCCTCCAAACTGGGCACAAACGTCCCCGACTCAGAGACCATCAAGGAGGATATTAAGAACACCTCCCCTTTTTCCAACACTTCCCCACCACATACCTCTGAGGGGGATGAAAGGAATTCTGAAGGTGGGCAAACTATTGCTGATGGTGGGGAGAAGGAAGAGGTGGTATAGTGTATAGGTTGCAATGCTATCTCTGATGACTCAAATGGTGTTAAGGAAAAAATGGAGTATCTAGAGTCCTATGTCAACAAAATAGGGAAATTCACGGTCAAAGTTATGCACTCTTCGGCTACCTCTCTATACTTGCTCCACCAGGAAAAGACTGAACATGGTGAGCTGGAAAGTGACACCACTAAGGAACCATTCTAGTTCCTAGCGGAAGACTGGACCGGGCTTATGCTCTCAAAGCACATGGGTGCTAAAAAACATGATTAATGGTTGAAACTTTTCCTTTTTATTATAGTTTTTATTGCTGGAACGACTGGTTCCATAGTAATCTTGCTACTTTTAACAGTTTTTATAGTTTAAACAGTATGCTGGTTTACTACTGTTTAAGGCGCTTTTTGGACGAGTTTGTTTTCAATCTTGGGTTATCCAATAGTGGTAGGCAGTTATTGTTTTTGAGGACTAAAGTAGGGATTGACTGACTGCCGTTAGGCAACTCTGTGTGTGCTGGTAGTGCTTTTTTCTGTGTCTTCGGATCAGCCCCTTTGTTTTGACTACTTTATAATAAAAAACTGTGAGATTGACAATTTGCAGAGATGACAACCTAATCCTTTGATGTGCCTCTAATAATAAATGATGTCTTACTCACAAAACTACAAGTGTATACACTATTATAATTTTTTATTGCAGTTATTTGCAAGAGGCAATAACAATAATATATTTTGCATGTACCACTTATTAAAATCTTTAATTCCTCATAGTTTTTCCATAAACACCATCATGCAAAATTTTATTAGTAGACTAGTGAATGACCTCTCTATATTCATTGATAATGGGCCTTAGTTGGTAGGATAAGATCAATGCTAAGCATTGCACCTTAGAACAGTTCTACACTACCTGTGTTGTAGAGAATGTATATTTATATGTAAACGTCCTCCCACTTTTGAAGATCTGTATGCTGATAATAGCTTTCTTATTTATTTCTTTTTCTTATTTCTTTTATTCTTCTATGTTAATTTCCTTCACTCAAGGTTCTGAGCAGCAAGGGCATCCTTTGTCGATAGCATGAGGTTCAGAACCAGATCTAATATATGCAATAGTATGTAGTTTTATATGAATACACAAATGATAAGCTCACAATGACCAAGTTGCATAGACAGTAGGATGCCATGGTTAACAATGCTTTTGTATGCAGTGAGAAATATATATATGTTTAAATTATGATGGGGCAAGTAGTATACAAAGGTTCTTTGGGATATTCACCTATTACATGCATGTGAAGAATGCACCCTACCCTCTCCAAAATTATTTTCTTTGCGTTTACTAATGAGATCATCAACATTTATGTTCAATCATAAATTTGATTCAATCTAAAGGATGTAACTAAGGGTCAAGTGGGATACTCGGAATATCTACAATTATATTTTAGAGATCCATATTTGATTACAAAATATGCTATAGATAAAATGGGATATGTTCCAAAATATGTCTTTTCTTGATTCAAGTTTGTGTAAGAATTAAACAGGTACAAAGAAAGAATCTCATAATATGGAGATAAAGTAATATTATATATATAGATTCAGTATGAAATTAATTTTTTACTTGACATGATTATTGCAAGTAAATATTTTAACATCAACAGGGTATTAAATAAAAACATTAATTTTAATTGTCTCTTAAGTGAAATAACAAAATCCTACTTGGTAACTTTCTGAAGATCATTTCTCACTTATATTAAAAGTTAAGTTTTCTTTTTTCTATTTAAACTTTCTCTTGATAACCAAGGATCATTTGGAAGCTTCACATCCAAATAAACAAGACTTGGTAAATAACTCACCATTCTATGTTAGAGATCCAAAAAGAATCACATTAAAGAAGGAATGCCTACTCTTCAAATACATAATGGTCTTTAAAGGCAACATTACAAAATAGATTCTTAAACAACATTTGTACGAAAAAAATATAAGACAAAAAATATAAAACAATAGGTACAAAATGACAAAGGGCTTGCTCTCGTCCCAACCATAATAGCGTCATGGAGTCTCATGGGCTCTAGCCATACCCCCGAGCAAGAAGACTATTTTAGACCCAAGATAGTGGGGTCTCACACACTCCACAAATTTACTCTCATAAAATAAAACCCTTACATTATTCTAATCATTTTCCTCACATAAACACTAAACACTAGATTTTGCAACTACATCCTCAAACTTGCAACAATAAACAAAATGGATTAGAGGAAATGGAAAACTTATCTCTTAAAACCTATGCATTTTGACGTCCTTCTCTCCAAGAATGGACTCCTTCTTTCCCACCAATATATCTTCTTTCTCCAAAACCGTGCAAGAGTTCTCAAAAAATGGAGAAGTGGGTGACAACCCATTCTCTCTTCACAAATTCCATATAAGGGAAATTAGTTTGGAAGACTTCGATGAGGAGGTGACACTTGTCGCATTCTCATCCTTTCATCCGTGAGGTCTTTTCCATATTTAATAGGGGAGAACAATTAAGACACCTCGTTCAACAAAGTCTTCCCTCGTAAATGAGGCATGGGGGGTGGGGTTTGTATCCTCAATTCATCTTTCCACCAAATTCGTCACTTACCTTAATGAGGACTTTTGAAGAGTAAAATAAAGTCATAGGGCCTTAATTGCTTGACCAATAGGCCCCCACCTCAAGGGTATAGACCCCAGGGGTCTATTTTTGTAATTAAAACATGGTGTTTGACTCAAAAACACTCTTTAAGGACCCACAATAATAAACCTTGTAAACACATCTATATCTAATAATAAATCTCCATTTCCTTCTAATTTAAACAATAGCTTGGTATATATATTTCTCCCTTAGTCCATGTTACTTTCCTGCACATAGAAAAACAAATTCAAAAGCATAGTTAGACCACAATAATAATTCATATTACTTGCTATCAGTTTTCATCTTGTAACTAGGGAATGCAAAGAGTATTAACATAAAATTATATCAATTATAATCTCATTATCTATCTAACCATCTATTGAAGAAAAAACATGCAATAATTATATTTTATTATCTATATGTGAGGTGGGGTGTTACTCTCTATCTCTATCTCACCATCTATATATATCTCTCTATCTCTCCCTCTTTGCCTCTCCATCTCTATCTCCTCTCTTTCATATCTCTCTCTTCCTCTCCATTTACCTCTCTCTCTCTCTCTCTCTCTCTCTCTCTCTCTCTCTATATATATATATATATATATATATATATATATATATATATATATATATATATATATATATACACACACCTTTTTTTCTAGCCCTGTCTCAACCTCTCTCACACGCTCACCCTATTGTAAACATAACATGAGCCCATTTCTAATAAAACTTGATTATCTTCTCATTTCAAAGGTTTCATTTTAGTTATGATTGAGTCCTTGTAAGTGGATGCATAGTTGATTTTAAGCTATCACCTCTCAATTAAGTCCTTTGTTGCACAAAGAACATCATGGCCACAAATTGACCTCATGAACTACACAAATATATCCAAAAAAATAGACCAAAATTTTCCCAATTGATGTTCCACACCTCTTCAACATACCCATTGCACACCAAAGTGCAATTGCTATTTTATATCATTTTATTAAAATAAGAGTTGTAGTTAATATTACATAAATATAATTTTAAATTAACAATGATTCAAAATTATAATGATTAAAAATTAAAAAAATAAAAATTCTTACACTTTAAAATTATAATAAGTAAAAATTAGAAAAAATATTTTTATTACAATACTACGATGGCAAGTACTCACCACTATGTGGCACTTCTTTTAATAAAATAATAAAAATAATTATAATATAATACAAATCTTATAGTAAAAATATAAGCTTAATCCTAATTTAATTTTAAAAAATTATATAATTATAATAATAAATTAATCTAAAATGTAATTATTAATTTGTAGTGTAATATTATATTATTTTTTATATTTGGGCGTGTGCACAAAGATGGTGGTAAGAAAAGTGGACACCACCCAAAAAAAACTTGAAAAAGCAGGCAGCACGTACGCGGTTTTAAAATTTCAAATTCTCGTGTACGTGCTTAGGTTTGTTCTTCCCGAGCTTAGAAAAGGTAGTGTGTACGCGCTGAGTTTAGGAAACTGAGCGCGTACGCGCTACGACTAGGAAAATTAGCACGTACGTGCTGCTATAGGAAAATGACCACGTATGCACTAATAGCCTTAGTAAAACTGCGTACGCGGTGCCTGATAAAAAAAGTTTTTTTAAAAAACTGGGTCCTCATTTACCCGAAAAGCGTGTTTTTTAGTTTGTTTTTTTCCCATTTTCTAACCTAAACCGCGAACGGGGTGCTAAATTTGTCCTCCAGGCTATGGATCAAGGTTAGTTTTTGTTTATTTTTCTCTTTCTTTCTGGTTTATGCAATTTGTTTTACATTTTGAATTTAATTTCATTAATTTTGATTAGGTTTTTTCATTTTTTGTTTCAAAAACCAAATTCTTCTAATCCAGAACAAGAACAACCAAATGCACCTTCTGAAAACCCACAAGAACAACCAAATGCACCTCTTGAAAACACATAAGAACAACCCCCAATTCCTCCTTTTGACTGCATAGCCAAAACACAGGAAGAATTAATTAATCAGTTAGGGAAAAATACATCCAAAATCAATAGACTGATTGTAAAATTGAAAACTTCTGAGCTTGACCATCATCAATCCCTCACCACTAGCCTAGAAACATTAGCTAGTGGTGCCATAGTTGTTTCCATAGAAAGTACCAAATGGGGAAGCTTTAGGGATAGGTGTCGTCAATTCTATGCCAATGGGCTATCATACGATGGAGTTAAAAACAAAAATATTTCTAAACAACAAATATGTGCCCTTTTTGTTGACCCTAAAACTAGTCAGTCATTACCTCCTAATGCAAAGAGGTTTCCCATACATTGGTGTACCAATGTGCAGATGAAGAATCTTTTTTGGCAGAGGTGGTGGATGGTCTTTGACGATCCACCTTGTAATAATTATGAGGTGCCATTATATTTTTTGAGAAAAATATCTTGTGAGTTTGTGCTCAATGTGCACCCAAATTATTTTGACATGAGAGAGTTTCATGGAAGAGGTGGTGGCTCTGCCCAAGATAGACCTGGAGCCCGTAGGTGATTAGCCGCAGAGAGTCACCACCCCCTAGCACCCAAACCCAAGGTGCATCAGGTTGTCCCATTAGAGCTAAAAGAGTCAATGGAGCTACAGACTCTTCAGGCAACCACAACATTGACTGGTGCCATCATCCAGCATGGGACATCATTAGCACACCCTATTGTATTGGATGATGAGCCGTTAGAGGGCGACAGAGAGCCCATCGAGCATATGTGTGTCAGTTGCTCGGGGATATGCTTGGGGATAGATGATACAACCGGTGCAGATGGATACCCATATCATCTATGCACGATTTGTGGTTGTAGATGTCAGGCTCACACGGTTGAGGATGTCACGCTGACAGATGAGTTGATGGACATGGTGTTTGCCCATGAGCCACATACACAGGTGTGTTGATTTGAATTCATAACATTTTATTTATCAATCACTTTAATTTTGTAATTACATAAATGAATTTTCATTTATACATCGATTTAAATTGAGACAAATAATATGCATTTCAGGATGCAGCTTCGGTATCCCATACACCTCCCCCAGTTACCACAGCTACAACTTCGACGCCTGAGGTATAAATTTTGTAACATGTTAAAATAGAATAGTACACTTTGAATTCAAAAAAATACAAGATATACTAACTATCTTTAATGCTTGGTCCAATTTCTGGTTTGTAGGTGTTGACAGGGGACGAAATGTCCCAGATTGATGACATCACGCTGTCGACGATCGATTTTGGCCTACAAGGCTATACGGTATCATATTTTGTACAACTCTTTTTATGTATTGTTTTGATGGAATATGCAAGTCATTTCATTTTAGATTTTTAAAATTATGTTTAATTTATTATCTGTACTAATATCTCATTTTAATTTTCTATTTTTAGGGCACCCCCTCCGCGTCTAGGGCTCGTCCAAAGAAAAAGAATATCTCAAAGATGCCAAAACATGTGAAGAAGGTAATTGAACACATTTTTAGTTGTACAATTGTTTGAAAATGTTGAAATCAAGTATTAGTTGGGGTTTGTAGATTGATTAGTGTTTTTTGTCTATTTTACATGTACATCAGCCATTGAGCTTTGTGGATATGTTGAATGCACCTAATTCGCCCGCGAATCAAGAGAGGGCAGAGGTATGTATCTCTACTTTATTTTCTTGATTTCATGATTATATGCATGCGTACATGTGAACTTGTGATATATTATAATCTTATATATTTTTCATACAGGAAATATCCATACCTATTTCGTCAATGGCGAACCCTCCTCCTTGCACTGGAGAAGCTTATCAGGATCCGGTACACTTTTGTTTGATATGTAAAATTAATTGTTTTCAAACTTCAATACTTATCATTATATTAATTGTATTTAATCTTTGTACATTTTTTGTATAGGTAATAGCGACCGTTTCTACATCGATGGTGAGCCATCCTCAGTCCATTGGAGAAGCATCTGAGGCACAGGTACATCATTGTTCTCTATATTATAGCTTTTAAGTGTTTTTGATATATTTATGTTAGTACATTGTATTAATTGTACATTTAATCTACAATAGACTTGTTCGCTGTACGACCATAACGTGGATCCATTTAAGTATGTCTTCAAGAAAACTCCTAAGAGTGACAAGGAGAGGAGAGTGAAGACATTAGTTCCTGGATCAGCCGATGAGGTAATCTACATTTCAATTGCAAAGGAATTAAAGTTAAATGCATAGTTATGATGTTAATTGTGAACTATTTTCTACAAAAGAACTCTAACTTGGCTTTTGAATTGTGGTTTTGTAGCCATCTACAGAGCCGCGTACAGTGCCGAAGAGGCTTGATTTTGATGATCCACTAGAAGTTTAGGATCATATAGTGTTAGTTTTGGTCATAGAATGATCAATACATGTAGATATATTCTACATTTTTATTGTATATCGATTTGGACATGGCATATGCCACATTTTTGTAATACTTGTATTGACTTGGCAGACATGCCTTTTTTTATATATATAAATATCGATATTCGATCCAATAAATGTGTAATGAGTTCATTATTTTGTATTCGTTGTATTTTGTGGTTTTCCTTTTATAAATTTAAGTGAATATTTGCATATGTAATCAACAATATGAATATAAACAACAAAAATATATGATATAAAGCATTGCAATCGTGGAATATGATTTGATAAAATTTCTAAAATGTTGAATTAACCCTATAAAACTCCTTGTATTCAGTTCATTATTATGTATTCATTGTATTTGGTGGCTGCCCTTTTATAAATTTAAATGAACATTTGCATATGTAATTAACAATATGAATATAAACAACAAAAATTGACAATATGAATTTAAACAACAATGTGTTTGGTGTGAGAGCACTCTCACGCTCGCAATGGTCAAATTTTGTTCCTTGTGTGCACAAACCGATGTTGTGAGCATTTCTGGGTGGGCATGTTTACGCTAGGCATGCCCCTATTGTGCATCCCAAAGCACTAGAACGTCGAGAGTCATACCCTACCGGTGAGATCTCTCAAGTGCCCTGAGTCCAAAAAATTGTCAAAATTTGACAGATTGTTTCTTCCAATCCACGATACATACGGTCGATTTGTTTGATCCCATGGGGTCATGTGAGGGTCCTCTACAATTCCTATCTCATTTTTTGATGACTCAGAGCCATTTTCAATTAGTAGCATTTTTTCGCCTACTCAAAAAACCGTCAGTTGCTTGCAAGGAAAAGTTGCAAGATTGGCTAGAATTGATTTTGTTCCTCGTGTGCACAAACTGACACCGCGAGCGCATCTGGGTGGGCATGTTTACTCTAGGCATGCCCCTTTCATGCATCCCAAAGCACCAGAACGTCGAGAGTCATACTGTACCGGTGAGATCTCTCAAGTGCCTTGAGTCCAAAAAATTGTCAAAATTTGACAAACTGTTTCTTCCAATCCACGAAACATACGATCAATTTTTTGATCTTATGGGGTCACGTGAGGGTCCTCTACAATGGCCTCTCTTGGTTTTTGACGACTCGGAGCCATTTTTAATTAGTAGCATTTTTTCGCCTGCTCAAAAAATCGTCAGTTGCTTGCAAGGAAAAGTTACAAGATTGGCTAGAATTGATTCTATTCCTCGTGTGCACAAACTGACATCGCGAGCACATCTGGGTGGGCATTTTTATGCTAGGTATGCCCCTGTCATGCATCCCAAAGCACCAGAACGTTGAGAGTCATACCCTACCGGTGAGATCTCTCAAGTGCCCTGAGTCCAAAAAATTGTCAAAATTTGACGGACTGTTTCTTCCAATCCACGATACATACGATCGATCTGTTTGATCTCGTGGGGTCACGTGAGGGTCCTCTATAATGGCCTATATCAATTTTTGACGAATCGGAGCCATTTTCAATTAGTAGCATTTTTTTGCCTGCTCAAAAAACCGTCAGTTGCTTGCAAGGAAAAGTTGCAAGATTGGCTAGAATTGATTTTGTTCCTCGTGTGCACAAATTGACATCGCGAGTGCATCCGGGTGGGAATTTTTATGCTAGGCATGCCCCTGTCATGCATCCCAAATTACCAGAACGTCGAGAGTCATACCCTACCGGTGAGATCTCTCAAGTGCCTTGAGTCCAAAAAATTGTCAAAATTTGACAGACTATTTCTTCCAATCCACGACACATACGGTCAATTTGTTTGATCTCGTGGGGTCGAGTGAGGGTCCTCTATAATGGCCTATCTCGGTTTTCGATGAATTAGAGCCATTTTCAATTAGTAGCATTTTTTTGCCTGCTCAAAAAACCATCAGTTGCTTGCAAGGAAAAGTTGCAAGATTGGCTAGAATTGATTCTGTTCCTCGTGTGCACAAACCGACGTCGTGAGTAGGTCTGGGTGGGCATGTTTATGCTTGGCATGCCCCTATCATGCATCCAAAAGCACCAGAATGTCAAGAGTCATACCTTACCGACGCAATGTAGAAGTTGCTTGACAACTTTTTTGACAATTTTTTTGACAACAATGACAATTTTTGCTCAAATTGTATCTAGTCTCAATCTATGACCCCTATGACCCGATAATGACGCAAATAATTATCCGTGATTATACAAGAATCAATAATGCTCATGATTGACCAGGGACACATCACATATACTCAAAACATAGTCACAAAACATTGACACACAAAATAGTCACAAAACATTGTCACATATTATTCAAAAATTTGCCTCTACATATGGTCAAATCAACTCTTGGCTATTTGATTATACAAAAAATTGTCTTACAAATAATCTCATGGGCTTTTATACAAAATTTGGCATTACAATATATGCGATTCAACTCATTGCCATTTTAATATACAAATCATCTCATGGGCTTTTATACAAAATTTGGCATTAGAATATGTGTGATTCAGCTCATCGCCATTTTAATATACAAAATTTGGCATGTACATATGTACAAATCAGCTCATTGCCACTTAAATATACAAAATTATGCCCCGAAACATGTAAAAATCAGCTCATGGGCATTTATATATACAAAAAATGAATATAGAACAATTCGTCGATGATTTATACAAAATTCTCAAAATCATTCTACTCTGAACCGTAGAATCAATCAAGTGAGCCTTCAGGATCGACTCTAACCCGTATTGTGTCAAGTATTACCTCGTGGTCAAATTCATGAACTTTCCATAAAATCTTGTTATGAGGTCTACCACGATACTTCATCAAATGAATATTTGTTGCAACAACAAGGTTAGAGAAATGAAGAATATGTCTGTGTGTTTCAATGTCCTCGAACAACCAAACATCAGAATTCTTGATAGGGTATCTCTGAAGCCATGTTCCTGTCATGACAACAGACCCTATTGGGTACTCAATACCCTCTCCATCAATGATTGTGGTTGTCAATTTTCTTTTAGGCTCAACACAACGACACAAATAGTAATTTGTTCCTTCTTCATTGTTCTCTTCTGCAACAACTGCATACACATGACCTGCATTTTATAAAGTGTTAATTAATACCAAAAATAAAGTATGATGTACAACAAAATGAACCAAAAAGAATACTAGCAAAAAAATTAACTCAAAAAATCACTTGAATCCACTAGGTTGGATACATGGTCAAAATCCAGTGATGTCTCCATCTGGCTCAATTGTAGTGCTTTGGGAATTTGGTATGAATCAATGGGAACCAACAGTCTACAAGACCATTTGTCAACCCACTCTTCTGATTCACATTCTTCCCACAAACAATACATGCATGAAGAGCAAAAACATACCATCTGTCTCGTATAAATTACCAGTGAACTTGAATTTGAACTCATAAATGAGTGCATGTCACTCGATCTTGCAACTGTACAACAATCTAGATAGTTTTTAATGTTAGATTCAGTAATCAACCAAAAATATATACGAACCAATGATGTACCTGGATTACCTGGACCCATCATAGACTTACACCATCGCACAATTATTTCTGCATCTACCAACTCAGCACCACCTTCGTACTTCAATTCTTCCCTGGCTAGGGCTCTTTTCACACATGCTCCCTACACCATCATGCTCTCCCTTACCATGTCCAGCCTCAATGAAATTCCAAAAATGTTGTACACCGCTTGTCACATGCATCCTTGTTAGCCAATAAAACATCCTTGCATTCTTGAATTGTGCGGTGCAATTATTTGACCATATTAAGTGTTGGTTGTATTGTATGTTCCTTTCCCTTAAACTATCATAGAAAACTTTAAAGCATCCTTGTACAAACTCCAATGAATGAGTACGATCATCACTTATGTAGAAGTGATACTCTCTTACAACCTTTCTATCCTCCTCTGTGCTATCATTTGCATGCATAAATGCTATGGTGTACAAAAATAGAAACTTGTGTAGAGTGATAATACATGGATTTCATTTCATTTTGAGGTTGTAGTGTATAATTTTCAGCAAAATCAATGATAGAGACAATGGTGCCAAAAGGAAATGTGTCCTTACACAACTTGAATTGCTCATCTAACCATCGAGCTCTATGTGTATAGCATTATGTACTCATAAACTAGTTTCTCTTGAAACATTTTCATAAATTGAGCTACACATATATCATTTTTCACTAGCTCACATCTCTTCAAATCTTTTCCATCTTTAACTCCATATGTGACTTTCTTGTATTTTTCCAAAAGAAACTAGTTTCGTACCAATTTCACGTGTGCTCTCCAAATGTATGCATCTTGGTAAACCTTGCAAACCACCACATATAGCACAAGAACCTTGTAAACTTTTGAAGGAATCTTTCATAAAATTTAGTTTGAGTCATATCCAAATAGTGTTTCGCATGTGGCTCATGATTTTTAGACCCCAATTCACCTTCTAACAACATCTCTTTGGTTGGGTGATACTCTTGTGTTGTCATGCCAAAAATTTTCAATAATGTTTTTAGTGCATTTACAACAACCTTGTCTTTGCGTGGTAGTCTACCCGAGAATGCCCAAAGAGAATCATTGTTAGGTTCCTCTATTTGTTCTTGCCTCTTTAATGCTTTACTTAATGTTGTTCTACTAAGGTTCAATGACTTACTTGTTTTGCTTATCAAACGATCTTTTTTTATTTTCTTGCTCATTATGGTTGATGTAATGACACGTCGAGTAGCATTAGAATATTTACTACATGATTTTGAACCAATGGATTGATATACATCAAATAGATTTCTGACAATAGTTCTTTCACTGTTACTTTCAGATGATCTTAGGCCTAGAATATTTATTGTCTCTCTAAAATTCAAATTTTTAATCATTTGAACAATTAATTGACATCTTGCGGTTTGATTTAAGTTTTTAAAATAGTTTTGCCATATTCTTTTAACCATTCTCCTACAAAGTTCATTCATTCATTTATTGGAAATTGACTTCAATATATTCTCATCAATGTCAATTAGATACTTTGGTTTCCCTACGAATGATTCTAGGAAGTGTTAACATTGGTGCATTATGTACATTCAATTCATCAAGTAGAGAAGGTGTAATATGTTCATCATTTAATTGATTATTCAATGCGGTATCTTCTTCAATTGCATTAGGTTTCAAACAGTAAATTATCAAATGTTTCTTCTTCAATTTGCATTAGGTTCAAACGGTAAATTATCAAATGTTTCTTCTTCAATTGCATTAGGTGCATTATACTCGTTTTGTAAATCAAATTGAGATGTTGAGGTTGACATACCTTCTTCTCCCATTGTTCTTATGTCACGCAATTTCTTCATACGCTGCCTTTGTCTTTCCTTTTGAGCCTCTCGTTGTTTCCATCATTCCTCGCTTGTTCTTTCCCATGGTTGAGATCGGTTGACCTAAATAGAATCATATTACATATATATGTAAAGAAAAGTTCAAAAATAAATAAATAACCATAAGTATGCATCTTATCACTATTTTTTGGAATCAAACTATTAAACAATCACAATTTAATTCATTTGAAACTATGCAAAAACAAAAAACTAATAAAAACAACAATTCAATCATTTGAAATCATGCAAAAAAAAAAAAATTCACTTACTTTTTATGTATACAACAATAATAGAATTGCAGACACAGTTCAAAAGGGGCCTTCAACGACCTTAAAAACTTCTTTTGAGGCCGTTGAGGCTCTTGGGCAACTAAAACTATGTCTCTAAAACCGCGTACGCGCTACATTGATAACTGCATACGCGTTGCTAGGCCATAAAATCTTGGCAAGCCCAACGATATTCTCGGCTGATAAGTAGCGCGTACACTCTACTAAGCCTAAAAATGTTATCCCAGGGTATCAAATAATGGGAATAGTACCACATACGCGCTACTAAGCCTTAAAAAAGTTATGGAAGGGGTATGGAGGAAGGGAAGAGGGAGATAGGGAGAGAAGAGGGGGGGGAAGGGAGAGAGAGGGAGAGGAGAGGGGGGAGGGAGAGAGAGTGAGAGAGGGAGAGGAGAGGGGAGGGGGAGAGAGAGAGAGAGAGAAGAAGAGGGGGGGTGGGAGAGGGAGAGAGAGAAGAGGGGGTGTGGGGAGAGGGAGAGAGAGGGAGAGAGGGAGAGGAGAGGGGAGAGGGAGAGGAGAGGGGAGAGGGAGAGAGAGGGAGAGGAGAGGGGAGAGGAGAGGGGAGAGGGAGAGAGAGGGAGAGGAGGAGAGAACATGGGGGGGAAGGGGGAGAGAGGAGAGAGAGAGAAGGAGAGAGAGAGAGAGAGAGAGAGAGAGGAGAGAGGAGAGAGAGAGAGAGAGAGAGAGAGAGAGAGAACATGGGGGGAAGGGAGAGGTAGAGGGAGGGAGAGAGGGAGAGAAGAGGGGAGAGAGAGGGAGAGAGAGGGAGAGAGAGAGGGAGGAGAGAGAGAGAGGGGAGAGGGAGAGAGGGAGAGGAGAGGGGAGAGGAAGAGAACATGGGGGGGAAGAGAGAGAGAGAGAGAGAGAGAGAGAGAGAGAGAGAGAGGAGGAGAGAGAGAGAGAGGGAGAGAGAGGGAGAGAGAGAGAGAGAGAGAGAGAGAGAGAGAGAGAGAGAGAGAGAACATGGGGGAAAGGGAGAGGTGGAGGGAGGGAGAGAGAGAGAGAGAGAGAGAGGAGAGAGAGAGAGAGAGAGAGAGAGAGAGAGAACATGGGGGAAAGGGAGAGGTGGAGGGAGGGAGAGAGAGAGAGAGAGGAGAGAGAGAGAGAGAACATTGGGGGAAGAGAGAGAGAGAGAGAGAGAGAGAGAGAGAGAGAGAGAGAGAGAGAACATGGGGGAAGAGAGAGAGAGAGAGGGAGAGAGAGAGAGAGAGGAGAGAGAGAGAGAGAGAGAGAGAGCATGGGGGGAAGGGAGAGGTAGAGGGAGGGAGAGAATACATGATAAAAATCAAAGAGAAAGTTGCAGCTAAGAAATAAATTCACTTACTTCTATAGAAGTGCAGACACAATTGCAGTGGGGTATGGAGGGAGAGAAGAAGAGAAAGAGGGGATGGGGTATGGACGAAGAGAGAGAGAGAGGAGAGAGAGAGAGAGAGAGACCTTGTATGCGTTTGAGAGGGAGAGACGATACACTTACATGTGTATATATATGTTTAATATATTATATGTATATAAACATATTATATATACAATGTCATATTATACACATATATTATATGAATATACACATATTATATATTACATATATTATATGAATATACACATATTATACATAGAATATAATATTATACAATAGTGCATATGCGCTGTTTATAGTAAAGATAGCACGTACGCGTTGTTTAATGGGAAACACGCACGTACGTGCTTCTTAAACTATAAATACCCCGTACACGCTTTTTAAACCATACGTACCCCGTGCGCGCTTTTGACTTTTTAGGCTTGGAAATAGGCCTGGATGACAAAGTTACGGATTGGAAGTTTGATTTCCCTCCATTTCTCTCATTTTTGACGTGTTTTATTTTATCAACTTGGTTTATCGACTTTGTCATCATCAGGTTTGCACTTCATAAAGTGGGTATTTCTAAAATTACCACCATATTTTCACCCATCTTCTGAGCTTTCTAACCATATAATTTTTTTTCAATTTGAACAACAATAACATATTATTATTGAATTTCTTTTACTAGTGTCTCCATAGTTCTCACAGACATAGGTGCACCATTTTTTGAATAACTTTTGATATATGTATCCAAATTTTAAAAACTTTACATATTATTGTAGTGTACTTGATTCTTTATAATTTTTTTAAAAAAAATTGTATTTTCGATTTGTTTAGTGCAACTTATGCTTTGCGCACGAACAAGTACCAAATTTTTCAGGATGTGCTCAATTGGAAAAATCATAAAAAAAAAAATACTCAACAAAAAATTACAAAAAAATACACATCTTCTAGTGCTCACTCTTAACTATCTTTTTGCTAAAGGATTTGTTAAAATACTAAATCTAACTATGATTTTTTTGATGCGCACATCAGACACTATGTTATGTTTTTTCAGAAAAAAAAAATAGGGTCAGTTTTTCGTGCGCGAAGGATTTGACCCCCTTAATCTTATCCAATTTTGAAAAAGTTTAGTAGTTTGGAAACTAGATTCAGAGTACTACAATATTTGTTCTTTGATTATCTTCATATCTTGAGTGGATGACTTTCAAAATTTGCCTCTAAGTTTAGGTTCACCTGATTTCCGAAAAAAAGTGTCCACTTATACCCCCCTTTTTGACCACCATCTTTGTGCACTTACCCATTTATGTAATATTAATTATAATCAGTCTTAATAAATTAAATATTAATAATTATAAAAGTGAAAATAGAGCTTTTTTGAATAACTTAATGAAAAATATTTAAATTTATGATTAAAAGTTATTCAATTATTTTCTATATATTAAAATGATTAGAAAATTTATGATTTTCAAACAGTATTAAAAAATAGAATGATATCATAAAATATATAAAATATAATTATAAAGAATACATAAAAAAATTATGTTTTTTAATAAAAAAATTGTATTTAATTTAATTTAAAAATCAAACCCTTATAAATAGTTTTTGATTAATGAAAAAGCAGGTTTTGAAGGGGCCTTGAAACCCTATACAAGCATGATTAAAACATCAAAGCCACGAGAAACAAAGAGAAATAGAACAAAAGGAAAAAACCAGCAAAAAACCAAGAAGAACCCACTAAAGCCCTTGAAAGCCAGTAGGCTATCCAGAAATCAGATTTTATCCAGGGCTTTAGCCAGGGTGCTGCTAATTTCTTGCAGCTCTTTAATGTTGTCTTTGAGGTTGGGAGGGTCCTTGGCCGCAGCAGCCACAACTTTCTTGATACTGGCCCTGGTTCTCTTAGCAGATCCGCCCGCCAAGGTAGCATCACCACTACTTCCAGTCTGGATGGTCTCCTTCTCCAGGTCAAGGTCCACGACTGGTTTAGGAGTGTGGTCAAAGACCTTGGCAATGTCTTCCAGGTTTTTGGTGACAGCAGAGAGGATACTTGGGATAATTCCCATCAGATTTTTCATCACTTCTTTTCCCTCTTCCAGTGATTTTACCTTATTCTCCATTTCCTGCTTCCAGTTAGTATGCTCTTTGTTTTCATCCTCCCTCTTTTTATCCGAATTTATCCCTTGCTTCTCCAATTTTTTCAGGGTTTCTTAAGTCCGTCTGTTGAAATTCATTCTAGCCTCTGAGAGCTTCTTGAGGTTATCCAGGATAAGCCCCTCTCTAGCACTATCCTTGGCCTTGCTATCCCCTTCCTCAGCTAGGTTCTTCTCAAAGCATTTGTTTGTTTCCTTCTCAGAATTAGCTTCAGTTTCCTCATTATCCTTGGGAGTTGTCTCCTCCATCAGATGGCTATTGTCCTTACCAGGGTGATCGCTTGGAATAGGGCTATCTTGACCAGGCTCGAAATCTCCACTTTCTTCCTCGTTGCCTAGTTCCTCTTCCTTCCAGATGTCTTCTCCGTTAGAGTAGTCTGTCTCCATACCACTACTTTCCTTGACAATGTCCTTAGTTTCCAACTTGGGGGAGCTTTTCCTTTTCTTGCTGGATGATGCCTTCTCCTTGCTAGTATCTCCCTCTTCCATCCTCCTTTTACCAGGGGAGGTGGAAATCTGCTTGTTTTCCTGCAGAGCGAGGGTTTTGCAATGCTCATAGATGAGCAACAGGAGCCCGCAGTGGAGAATCAGGCTGGAAGGGTTCATCATGTGCTTGTTCAGGGATCTAGAGAGGGATCGAAAAAGGTAGTAGGGAAAAGACACTTTTTTGTCGTGTCTGAAATGGTTCAAGAGCACGGAGTGGTAAGTGTGGGCCCTAGAGAAACGACCTTTAACCGTAATATACTCCATGATTGCATTCAAGACCCAGCCCCACAACTTCTTGATGTTTACAGCGTCGTAATAGCCCCCGGTAGCCTTGCCAATTTTGGCCCGCTCTTTCTCTTTTCGTGGGAACAGGGTAACTGCATTGTTAGAGACCTTGAGGTCTTGAAAGAAGTTGAGCCCAGAGTGGGGCATACCAGTTACAGTAGAAATAAGCCCAACATCCAAAATAAGCCCAAAAATAAACCCTTATAAATAGTTTTATTATCTATATTTTGAGATAAAAAATAATTATTAAAATTTATATATCTATTTAGAAAAAATATTTTATTTACAATATTATAAATAATAAAAAAATGGAAAAAATGTCCAAGGGGTTGAGCTTAACTGGTTAAAACACTGGGTTCTCACTGTGGAGACCCAAGTTCTAAAAAAAAAATGGAAAAAATTATTTAAAATATAAGGAAATACAAAAAAAAACTAAAAAATATATCATTTCTAAAAGTTTCATCCTACAACACTAATTTTTTTAAACCAATCATAATGTAGATAAATAATTTTTACAATATCTTAAATTTAAAAACATAAATCTCAACTTTACAAAAACCAAGTTTATTTTGAAAGCAAAACAAATAATCACTTTTGACTGGTGCAAACTAATTGATTAATTGGGCTTTGTGAATCAATAGTACTACTACAAGTACTAATAATGCAAAATAGAAAAGACAATAATAAATAAGAAATATTTTTTGACATATTAGCTAGAAGAATAGTATTTATATTTTTTTAAAATTTGATTTTTTTTAATGATTCAAAGTAATTATCCAACATTTTTGTCTTGTTTGATACTTATATAAAAGGATGGGATAAGTTTATATTTTTCCATCAATAAAGCTATCTAATAAGAAACTAAGAAAATTAAACATTATTAAAAATATTTCTATGAATAAATTTAATAAATGTTAAAAAATTAAAGATTATCAAATGTTTTTCAAATGCTTGAAATGCCACATAATCCAATTTCAGACCTTTGTATTTAAGGAAATATTTAAATGATCCTTATTTTTAAAATGATTTATATCAATTTATAAACATATTTTTAATTTAATATTAATTCAAACTATATTTACATGATAAAATATAAATAATTTTTAGTTTTGATCTTAAATCATAAATCATCAAAGTTGACTAAAAAGATATATCTCTACGCACTTTACATATATTTCTCTAAAGATAGGTATACTAGTTTTAATTTATATAATCAAATAAATTTCAATTTAATACCTAACTTAAAATTTAAGAGAGAGAGAGAGAGAGAGAGAGAGAGAGAGAGAGAGAGAGAGGTAAGGAAATATAGTCAGGGGAAAGAGAGTGATGGAGATAATAATCAAATGACATGCTACTCTAAGAATAAGTCACCAAGGACACATGGTATCTTTCCCCTAACTATATTTCCTTACCTCTCTCTCTCTCTCTCTCTCTCTCACTCACACTCACACACATACACACACACACACACACTTCTCTTTCTTCATCTCTCCTATCTCTCTTCCTCTCTCTAAACTTTTCTCTTTATTACTTGTATTTGTCACCTTCTTCCTATATTATTAACTCCATCTCTCTTGTACAATATATGTATCTCTCTATTTCTCTCTATCACTCTCAATCCTCTGTCTATCTCTTTGTATACATATATCTCTATCTCCCTCCCTATCCATCTTTGTATATCTATATTTCCCTTAATCTATATCACTCCTTATCCCTCTCTCAATCTATTGATCTCTCTTTTGTCTCTCTATCTCTTTATATCCATCTCTCTCTCTTTATTCCTCCCCATCTATCCATCCTTATCCCTCTATATATCAATTTATCTCTACCTCTCTCTCCTTTTTTCTTCCTATATATCTCTTCCAATATGTGTCTATCTCTCCCTTTATCTCCCCTTACTTATCTCACCCTCTCTCCATCTCTATTTGTCTATCTCTAACTCTATCTATTTTTCTGGATCTCTTTATCTATCTATCTCGCCCTCTCTATATCTCCTTATATATCTCTATCATTCTACATCTCCCTCTTCCCTTATAGATCTCTCTATCTCTTCCTTTCTATCTCTCCCTCTCTATTCCCCTATATTTCATCTATATTATCCCTCCATCACTCTCTATCTCTCTATCTATTTTTACTTCTGCTTGTCTCACTCCATCTTCATCTTCATCTCTATCTCTATCTTCCTCTCTTCCCCTTATCTCTAGAAATGTACTCTCTCTCTCTCTCTCTCTCTCTCTCTCTCCCCCCTTCTTTTTAGACCACTATATCTACATCTCTATTCGTTTCTATATACATCTATCCTTCTATCTATATCTACTTATCTCTCTATATCTCTCTACCACTATCTCTCTCCCCCTCTTTCTATAGATCACTTCCCATCTTTGTCCCTATCTTTATCTTCCTATCTCTCCCTCTTACACTATTTATTTTTATCTTTCATCTCCATCTATTCCTCTCTCCTCCCTCTCCATCTTCCTCTACTCTTTCCCCATGTCGATTTTCAAATCTATCTAAAAATCTATCTTATTCTCTATCTATAACTCTTTACCCATCTTTCTCTTTCTCTCCCTCCTTCTTTCCCTCCCTCTTTCTAACCTTGTCTCTACCTCTCTTCCCTCGCACCCTATTCAAAATATAACACGAGAATAATCTAATGAAACTTGACTATCTTATTGATTCAAATGTTTCATTTTAGTTATGATTAGATCCATCTAAGAGGATGCATAATTAGTTTCAAATATATCACATATCAATTTATTTCACAAACAAATTAATGGCCTACCAATTGACCTCATTTAATACACAAATTTTTTGCAAAAATTAGACCAAATTTTCCTAACTGACCATCAACACCTCTTTGACATACCCATTGCACACCAAGGTGCAATTTCTAGTATAATCTTATATGAAATTAGCTTCATTTTTTAATCTTTCACTTATTTTCATTTACATACATTTTCATGTATTTGACCTTATGCAATACAAATTTGCACATATATCTCTATACACTCATCATTCTTTATGTCTATTGCTTCCAAATATTATACTTTGATATTCATTCTCTATGTATATATTGTCATTTCCATGTTTCGATCCAATCACATGGACATATAATTGATCATGTATGACTCTCAAAATTTAAATGTTCAAATTTAAACTTTGTCAACTCCTACCTATTTATTTTTCTACTTTGATCAAACTTAAGATATATTTCATGCAATTTATTAACATTTCTTTGTATTTCAAGTCATTCAATGTGTTTGTGTATCGTCTTCTTACCATCTAAATTTGATCATTTAAAAAATATCATGCATTAGATAGAAGAATCATTATGAGATCAACTCAATTAGACCACTAAAACTAACCTAAATCTATGTAATTAGTTTGTAAATAGTCATTTTTCTCTCTAAATGGTTTACCTAAGAGAACTTGACTCTAGTAGTCTTGTAGCCTGTCTAGGTAAATTTTAGGTAATTAGTTTCCAATCTATTAAAAATCCAATCACCCACCAATGAATTAAAATAAATATATTTCTTCTACTAACTGAAAATTGACATATTTTAATTACTATTCTATTTAAATATCATAATGATTAGATCTAATCTATTAATATTTTATACTATATTTCTATAAAGATAAATATTTATCCTCTTTTTATTGACTAAATTATTGAGATATTTGAGAACCATCAATCAGTCACAAAATAAACTACACGTCTAATTCTTTTCACCATCATATTGTCCATCCATGTGCAATTTAAACAATAATTCCAATATATAGTCTTTTCATTTAGAAAATTTGCTAGTATAGAAATAAGTTTCACTATTTTAAGCACATCATCTCCTTGTTTCTAGATTCCACCATGAAATTCTAATAAATAAGTATGATATTGTAGCATCATAAATTGCTACCGGGCCAATTTACACCTCATGCTTGTGCTCCTACTTTAGCGTGTCCTATCCTCATCACCTTTCTAGGTCTGTTTTGTACCTATTCTCCATCTTTGAGGCCATGAACAACCTTTTATGGGTCCTATCATTGGACACCCACCCTATTTTACTATTTTCTAGGCCTTGATTAGAGAGAGATCAGGGCATGGAGTGCCTTGGTTTGCACCATGGTGCCCCAAAATGCCACATGTGGTCCTTCCTAATCTAGCCCTAATTTTAAATGTGGTAGGTGCTATATCTCCCTAGTAAGATTTGATCCTCGTGGCTTGACATGACCATTGGATGTTGGCCTAATCGGCAATTTACCTCAATACCCCTATATAAAGACATTATATCAATTCATTTTAATCTAAATCTCCATCCATTATCCACCTAAATCATTCTCACATGATTTGTGAAGCATTCATCATTCAACCATCGTGGAGAAAAATTACATCATTCCTATGCAAGCATGTGTGTGGTATTAGGGTTTTGTCATGTTCATGTCATTTCATTCAACATATGTGATTACATTCAAAGATCAAAGCATCATCATCAACAATTACAGATCTGAGATATATCTTTCCAATATTTTTTTAGTATTTGCATTATTTCATTCAAGATTAATACCTAAAGTAGGTTTTGACTTAGTCAAACCCTTATTCACAATAATTTCCCCTTCTTTATGTGTGTAATAAATAGGCATAGAGCTACAATCATGAGGATCAACGAGATTCACAGAGATGAACAGGTTCATCTTTCAATGACGAGAAATTTAGAGGACTAAGGCAATGAGTAGCATGGTCCCAAAAATTAGGTAAAACTTCTAAGAATCAATCGGAGTTTCCTTCTTCTACTTAGATCTAGGTTGGTGTCTCTGTATGACGACTATAGCTTGTTGTTTTTGCTCGATCTCTTCAATATTCACCCATTTACCCTAATTTCATCATTTTCACAATTCAACTTAGAAAGAGGGAATAAAACCCTAACCCAAGTGGAACCTAATTAGAATTTTAGAGATTTTTCCTTAGATGGATCAAGCCTTGATCTATTAGGTCCCTCCCTCTTTCAATGTGATGGTCTTTTAAGCATAATTAGTGGTTTTTTTACCTTAATTGGTGAAACCTTATTTTTTATCATTACATTTTGGTGAACCTAACTCCTTACATCTCTAATTCTGATTTATGTTCTCAAATATGATTTGTGAGCATTTTACATTTGAAATTGACATTCATAGATCCTATTTTTTACTCAAATAACATAAATTTAGAGGTTAAATTCATTAAAAAACCCTAATTTATTCTGGTTAATTTGATTTGTGGGTTGCATAATTTATAATTTATATTTTTAGTTTTGATCTTATACATTCATAATGACACTTAATTGTTCTGATTTATTTGGCATTTCACATATGATTAAATTGATTTTCACTTATATTTATCATAATCATGTGTTGGATAATGTTTTCTTTCACTTCACATCTTTTCTTTCATACCACTTTGGCATATTGTATTTTTTTGAATTTCTAAAATGCTTCATATTAATCAATTAAATCTAAAAGCTTTTATCCATGATGAATTTTGTTTTATGGTGATATTTTTAGGAAAATGTATTACCGATGTAAATCACATAAAAGCTTTTGTAGATAACAATCCTAAAGATGCTAATGAAAAACCTAATATTGTACCTCTCCTAAGGTATCTTCTGTGAATGAAGAAAGAGCTAATGGTCCTATGAATGATATTTCTAATGGAGAACAAGCATTGAAGAACAAAATGGAACCATCTTCTTCTCATACACATACCCTAGCACAAGGGGAGCAAGGTCAAAATATTGGTGTTTCAATCTCTCTAGATCCCCCTTATTCTCCTAGAGCTTATCTTAACCATCAAAGAATTTATAGAGAATATGATGTTATGCATTTCATTTATGATATATCTCTCCACATAACTACTAGTAAAGATGAGGCCTTATATGATAAGGATCTTCCTTCCCAACCTATCAAACATGATATGCATGATGATAGAAAGGAGAATCTCCCTATAAAGGATATTCCTTCTTCATCTACTTCTCCCTTTGTTCCTTCTAGATATAATTACACATTTTTATTTTTATTTTAATTCTTTATAATACTCCTCAATTAAAATATTCTTATAGGAGTGGCTATAATATATATCAAAACAAGGTTTTAGAGGACAAGGACTTGTAAAATTTGAACAAGAAATCAATGTCCCTATAAAACCTCCTACACAAAATAGTACCAAAGGTCTAGGAAATTCTCATCATTCACCTATGGATGATCTCCTTAGAATTTGAAACTTTAAGGAGTATATTGTAAAACATAAAACCTATCCTCCATCTGAAGGTGCTTCTTCCTCAAACACTCATTTTTGTTTATATCATAAAACTCATGACCATCATGTTAATGATTGTCTACATATTCAAAAAGTATGTAAGAACTATATGATAATGGAAATATTAAAATTATAGATGACAATCCATCTTCTTCTAACAACCCTTGTCCTACATCTCAAGAGACAAGACCTACTCCTATTGATGACCATGATAAATTAGCTACTAGAATATTTTGGAGATTGAAGTATGATAAGGGTGTTTTTTTTCCTTTCATTGGACTTAATTACAATTATAAACATAAGGATGGTGATGAACATTGTCTTTTTCATCATAGTTATTCTCATTCTCTTGGAAATTGTAAAGAATTCAAAACATTTGTTCAAGACCAATATGATAGAGCTCACATAGCTCTTACAACCAATCTTGCACTCTTCCTCAATGAAGAGGTAGTGCTTAGCACTCCATTCACACTTCATATTGCTCCTTACCCTATGGAACTAGTAGTTAACTTCATTGAGGGATTTTTTTAAAAGAGGTGATTTTTTTTCAATATCAGTCATCTTGGGTCAGCAACATAATCATTCTCGCCTCTATGCTTTGGGGGGAAAGAATATTATCCTATTTCTTCTCTCTATTTAAAGTTTCACTATTCCCTTTAAGGGTTGCATTTTTCATACTTTGATGTCGTTTCTTGCACGAAATGGTAAGTCTCTTATGATATTTCTCTATTTGAAGAGTGCCTCTTCTTTAGAGTTGCATTTTACATATCTTGTTGTATTTTCTTGCATTGAATATTACTTCACATGAGTACATTTTGAATTTTATTATTTGTAATCTCTCCTTAGAGGTTGTATAGTTCTTATCATTGTCCCTACACTTGGGGGGCATTGATCTCTCTTATCCTTTCTAAGGATCCACTTATTTTGTTGAGTGGTCTTTGCTTATGATTTGATGGCATTCCTTGTGTGAAGTTTTTTTTTTCTCAAGGATTATCTCTTATGTAAGAGGTGTGTATCCTCGAATACAACCACTTATTCACTTGTCAATGTATATCTATTTTAAACAAACCCTTCCACTTTGGGTCAAAAGTGTGTCATCCTTCATCCATAATTCCTTTCACCTAGCAATAGGATTAGGGTAGGCATTATTGTTCTCCTTCCCTTCTTTTGATAGAAAATTTTATGTTTGGTCAAACAAACTCCTCTCAAAGGTAGGTACCTTTTGAGCAAAGATATATTCTCCTCCAAGGATCCTCTTATACTTGTTGTAAGATATATATTTTTTAGCTATCTTATCCTTGCTTGTAAGAGTATTGCCTCTTTAGCTTGGATTTATAAACATGGTTTCCTAAAGGATATCTCCTTGGTTTTAAAGGTATGTATCCTTGTTTCTAGCTTTCATAAGACATCAACATAGGACTAGGTTGACATCTTAAGGGGGAGCATACATATCACCCTCCTTGTACTATATTTTGGCATGTGTTAAATTGGGTGTTCATTCTTGAAACCAAAGTGTTGGCACTGTGTTGTCATTCATATCAACCGGTATTGTTGTCATTGATGTAAACTGGTATTGTTGTCATTGATGTCAACTAGTATAGCATGTTACTGGTATAGCTTGTCATCGGTAAGAAGAGGATGTCAACCGACATTGTGGTCATTGAAGTCACCAATATACAAGTTAATGTTGGAGACATAAATTGGTGTTAACCAGTGAATAGGCATTGGAAACAGTTGGCATTATGGAAATGTCAACCAGTGGGTGATGTGTTGGTAGTGTATAGTTAACAAATGGCATGCATGTGACTGGTAAGAAAGCAAGGTTGAGCAAATGGAGAGAATGCAGGCAACCGGTATGTAGTTGGATGTCATACAACAAGACTCCCATCGGATGAAGATGTTATCATAGGTTGAAGATATGACCAATAGAGTTTGGGTTGCTACAAGTTAGTAAGGTAGACAATGGGGATGTCTATTGAGTTATGTGCCTGATTGAAGATATGTTCGCTCCATGTTAGTAAAGTCAGGTTTAGTGCATTGGTCCATCTACTCCCATCGGTAAGTGGTCATACTGAGCTTATATCACAACATGCATGGAATGCATCATAACCCTCTGAGATAAGACAATCAAAGAAGTTGAAGGCAGGTGATTGAAGGCTCATCCCGAATGATCAAGGTGGAACATAAAGATGACTCAGGTGTATGAGATCTAAGATGTGCACCAGATCAACAAGAGAAGGCATGATGAGCTACCGGGACAGAAGAGGAGGAGTAAGTTGAGATCAAAACCTGACTGATGAAGGAGAAGGAAAGGTCTTGCATCTATAGACATGGAGTTACACCATAAGGTAAGAATGTGTTACTGGGATGCAGATGTATATTAGTGTTTCCATAGTTGGACACAACTAAATATTGTTGACATGGTGATCCTATGGGTGTCACTGGTGTGCAGACAGGAGTAATGTCAATTGGTAAACACATATATCGGTATGCTAGAAGATCTGCATTGGAGATTGTTGATGTGTTGTGTGAACCGGTAAGAGACCAAATAGGCAAAGGTGAAAGGCTCTCATCTGATGAAGATATGCATGGTGACCCACTCTGGATACATGTGGTGGATTGGTATGTTTGGTGATTGGGCAGATGTGATCCCACCGACATAATAGGAGACTGCATGGTATGAAGGTTGATTGGTTAATGTATAACCGGTAGGGAAGTTGAACCAGTAGATGAACACCAGTAGTTTGTTGGTTGGTGAATGAGTTGAGGTGGATACCGACAAAGAGGACACATGGACTCCAGGTGGCAGACATTGGAAAGTTAGTGAAGTGTGCTTTGGCAAGGTTGATAATGGGTAAGTCAACATTAAATGTCAACTGTAACTTTCACTGGTCAAGTGTAGAGGTTTGTGGTTCGATGCAGATCAAAACACAAAGATCTCTAGTGCCATGATCGATGCAGGATGTCCAAGTGCAGAGTAGATTTGGTGATGACTACTGCGAGATCATTTATGGTGATTGACATTGCAAGGCTGATAAAATAGGTTGCAGGTTGCCCAAGTTATAAAATGTGTACTGGAAGGGTAAGTTATGGCAGTGTTGCGTGATTTGTCACAAGCTGTCCATCTCTGATACATTATCCGATCTGATTTGATAATTCTTGAGGTTGGTGGATAAAACCCTAGCATGCCAAGTTTGAATGTCCATCTTGTCGGGAATGTTCACATATAAATATGTAGACCAAAGATCATAGATGATGATGCTACATGCCAGATGTGGGGGTAGACAAAATGTTGATCAGTTAGAGTGTTGAAGTGAAAAGACATTGACACGACTAAGTGCAAGAAGAGTTTAACCGGCAAGGTGAAGGCAATCGATAAACTGTCATTGAGTTCAACAATGGTGTGAATCGAGAGTGATTGTACTGGTAAGAAGGCATCAAAGAGTGAGGCAGGGTAGAGTGAGAAGAGGTCAGTGAAGTCAGAAGCAAAGTAGAAGTGGGATAAGGGAGAACTAAGCAGGGTTCAATTGATAAGTAGAGTAATCGGTAACTAGGTGTAGAGACTGAACCAGTAAGGCAACAACAGTGAGTAAAGAAGAGTTAGAGAACTGGCAGAGAACAAAGTGAGCAGAGAAATGGTAGAGATCAGAGCAGGGTTAAATCGACAAAGAGATTATATGCGGAGGTTACAAAACCCATTTGTAACTAGGTTATTACTCATGTATTGTTTGCATTAATTGTAATCACTGAGTTAGTGCTCGGTGCAGGGGTTGGTTCTCCTTGGGTTGGTGCCCTAAACTTTGTATTAAGTTTTATTTGTGAGGCTAGATTGGAGCAGTAGACTCCAGCAACATTTCTCACTAAGTTTTTTCCCATATTGGGTTTTCCTAATATATCTGGTGTTATGTGATGTATCCTTGTGTGTGCTTGTATAATGTTCTCTTCCCTTATCTCATTGGTGTGTCTTCTTGGTCTTTGATATGTTAACTGATATTCACATTTAGGATTAAAAGGGTTAAGATTGGAAACCATTGATTCAACCCCCCTCTTAGTGACATCTTGTGTTCAAAAATTGGTATCGAAGCATAGGTTCCCAGCTAGATAAGCTTTCTCTAGCTTGGGTAGATTCTGGTTCTGGGAACACAATGGTTAGATTTGAGTTAATCCATACTTCGGTGTTTAATGGGTCAAACTATTCTATTTGGAGTTTTAGGATGGAAGTCTACCTGTCCTCTTTAGGTTATGATGTCTAGATGTTAGTTATGAATGGCTAATCTAGTCCTAATAGTCCTCCCACAGATCTTGCTGCAGAGAGAAGATCTATGTGCAATGTTGAAGCCATGAAAGCTATACTCAGTGGGATTCCTGATGATGTTTCTTCAAAAGTGGATAAGTGCAAATCTATAAAGAGCTTGTGGGACAGATTGAAGAAACTCTATGGTAATGAGCCTACAACTGCAGAACCGATTTGTGGAAGCAAGAGGGACAACAGAACAAACACATGTGTAGATGTTGAAGTCAGATTTGTCAGCTGCTGTAACAATGATGAAGAGGAAACACATCTTTTCATGGCTCAAGATACAAAAAGTGGGATGCACATATCAAAAAGGGATAACTTGAATCTATCCTACTGGTAAGATGTGTTTGGAAGTGAAGAAGAAGATGAAGCTAAAGTTGACTTTGAAGGATAACTTGTAAGTGCACTCGAGGAGCTTAGCAGAGTAAGAAAATAATACAAGATGTTCAAGAACATTGCTATTGTGGAAAAAGACTGGTTGATCAAATGCCTTCAAGAGTCAGAGTCAACCATTGCTAATTTGAAAGCACAAGTGGATGATGCTAAAAAGATGAATGTAGAATCTAGGTTAGATTTGGATACCAAGAAATGCAGGTGTAAAGATTTAGCATCATAGCTGGAGACAAAAGATAAAGAGTGTCAGAAGAAAAAAGGTGAAATGGAGAATCTCTGGAAAGACCTTGAGAAGGGCCAAGATGAGATCAAGGTGAGGATCTGGTATGAAGGTAGCACCGGTGCCTTGGATAAAATGTTGAACAAATAAAAACACTCCAAGGATACTGGAGGATTAGGATTTGATCCCAGTGAATTCTCAACTAGCAAGGATGTCTCCCACAAAGTTATTCAATTTGTCTCTTCAAGTGGAGATAACAAGGGACAAACCTTCACAATCAGAAATACTCCTGGGAAGAAGGTTGACCCAACTACAACCGGTAAGGACATGAAGCTAAAGATGACTACTACAAGAAGGAATAATGTTGATCCCAAAGGGAAAAGAAAGTTGATAGAAGATGGCTTCATCAGAAATATGACATGAGAAAATAACCTAGAAGACCCTCTGCCAGTAGAAGACAAAGAAATGAGTTGCCCACAAGACAAAACAAGTGTGGAAAAAGAAGGGATCAGTTGAAAGGAATGCAGTGACCGAACAACTCAAGACAAGTCCCCAGAGAAGTGGAAATGTAGAAGCCAAACCAGTAAGATCACCTTATGTTTGGAAAAACAAATTTGTAAGTTATAAGCCCTCCTTCTCCGGTTACTGCTTTTCATGCAAAGATTATGGTCATAGGGCAGATGAATGTAAAATGAGGTCTAGGAATAAACAAAGTGGTTTTCCTAAGAATATCAATTCAGTTTGTAATAGATGTAATGCATATGGGTATAAGACCTCAAAGTGTAGGAACCTGCACATGCTCTCTCCTGGTTATGCTAACAAGAGTTCATTAGATATTCCAATAAATAAGAATGTTATATGTTATAACTATAATGGAATTGGCCATAGAAGTCATGAATTCAGGAACAAGAAATTTCAGTCATATGGCAGTCGGTGTAACAATCATGCTCAATATGGAAGAGGTTTCAGAACACATGAACATCAAAAACTAGCATGGAACAAAAGGAGGAATGTTCCTGGAAGATAAAGAAATCCATTTAAATTGGCAATGGGCTACAATTGCATGGTTTGGAGAAGAAGGTCCTCAAATCATTTGTTAGGCATGAACACAGTATGCTACTATAACAATGTTCTTGGTCATGTTGCAAAGTCATGTAGAGCAAGGACCAATAAAAAGAGACAAATTAACAATTCTCCAAAGATTGCAAGTGAGAAATGGAGTGAGATCAAGCAAGTGTGGAGGAAGAAGCCAGAAGAGATGACCATGGATAGGAACTGTGCATTCAAAGTACAAGTGATATCTCCTAAAGCTTAAAAGAGATGCAGGACCTTAGGGGGAGTTACATATTGATCATATCATTCACCCCCAAAATTTTGAAAAAGACATATGTAAGGACGAGCTCCTACTGGTACAAGGAAAAAGATGAGATGACAGTGTGTAGTTACTACCTTGGCTACATATTTACACATGTAAGATGATTTACTACTGCAAGTGTCAAATGGATGGCTTAAATTACAATTGGGATTAGAGGCACTTGACACAAGAAGACAAAGACTACTGGACAAAGTGTTATGGTAGAGATATTGGTCTGGTAGAGTAAACTGGTATGTATAGTGTGTTATTGGTATGAATGCTAACCAGAATTACAGATTATGTGAGCCAATGTTTTCTGGTAACATTCCAGTGGCTCATGTGGCTTGGAAAGAGGAAATTATGTCTCGGGTGATGTTGGAGAAGTCCTGAATGATAAAGTATTGGACCGGTAGCCGATCTCATGTGCATGTATCCTTATGGGTCAACAAGTTTGTTAGATGACATGATGGTGATGTGGTTTGGCATTATGGTCATGTAAGATCATGTCACAAGTTGTGATGGACATCATGGAAGTGAATGAACATATACAAATCACATATGCTCAGTTTTATTGGTATAAAGTGTAGATCGGATCCCGGTCTAGGACCTAATAGACAAAGAAGACCTAAGATTTGTGGTTCAGGGGGAATTCATAGCCATATCTTCTTATTGGTATCAGACATGTTGGACATAGGGGGAGATCAGGTGTCAATGTTGTAGTACTGGCAAAGTTTGAGACATTGGGAAGTGCTCATCAGTCCTTTTATGTGAGTTCTTTCAATGTCTATTCAATTTGTACTTAATTGAAATCATAATTGGACCACCGAGTGAAAGGAACAATATCCTGATCTACCGAGAGAACAACCTACAAAGGAATAGAAAAGTCCTCAAGCAATTGATTGTGAACAAAGAGGGAGAGTTACCTGCACAGGAGGAGAACATACATTTGGTATCAAATAATATACAAGTAATATCAAATTTGGTATCAACAAATTGGTGTCAGAATAACTTTCTACAGACCCAAAAAAAGGGGAGAAGATGCAGTCTAACTGCCAGGTAAGTGAAATTCACTGACACACTTTTCTACAATTGGTGTCAGTTGACGTATGAGCCTTCTATCTCAAGTATTGTTAGTTGATATGATGGAGAGTATAATGGTCAAAGGGGGAGAAACAATTGGTAGAAAGCTTTGTCAGTCTCCTTTGTCATTGCTATCAAAGGGGGAGAGAAAACCAGTAGTATATCAGATACTACATGTGTTGACATCGATGCCAAAGGAGGATATTATTGGCATTGTGTTGTCATTGATGTCAACCGATATAGCATGTTACTAGTATATCTTGTCACTGGTAAGAAGAGGTTGTCAACCAACATTGTGGTCATTGAAGTCACCGGTATACAAGTTAATGTTGGAGACATAAGTTGGTGTTAACCGGTGAATAGGCATTGGAGACAGTTGGCATTATGGCAATGTCAACCGGTGAGTTATGTGTTGGCAGTGTATGGTTGCCAACCGACATGCATAAGACCGATAAGAAAACAAGGTTGAACAAATGGAGAAAGTGCATGCAACTGGTATGTAGTTGGATGGCATACAACATGAATCTGACCAGATGGAGATGTTATCACAGGATGAAGATATCACCGACAGAGTTTGGGCTACTGCAAGTTAGTAAGGTAGACAAAGTGGATGTCTACTGAGCTATGTGCCTGATTGAAGATATGTCTGCTCAATTTTTGTAAAGTCAGGTTTAGTGAATTGGTCCATCTACTCCCACCGGTAAGTGGTCATACTGAGCTTATCTCACAACATGCATGGAATGCATCATAACCCTCTGAGATAAGACAGTCAGAGAAGTTGAAGGCTGGTGATTGAAGGCTCATACCGGATGATCAAGGTGGAACATAAAGATGACTTAGGTATATGAGAGTAGAGATGTGTACCAGATCAATAAGAGAATGCATGATGAGCTATCGAGACAGAAGAGGAGGAGTAAGTTGAGATAAAAACCTGACCAATGAATGAGAAGGAAAGGTCTTGCATCTGTAGACATGGAGTTACATCGGAAGGAAAGAATGTGTTATCGAGATGTAGATGAAGATTAGTGTTTCCCTAGTTGGACATGACTAAAGATTGTTGACATGGTGATCCTATGGGTGTCACTGGTGTGCAGACAGGAGTAATGTCAATTTGTAAACACATAAACTAATATGCTAGAAGATTTTCATTGGAGATTGTTGATGTGTTGTGTCAACCAATAAGATACCAAAGAGGAAAAGGTGAAAGGCTCTCACCTGATGAAGATATGCATGGTGACCCACTTTGGATACATGTGGTGGATTAGTATATTTGGTGACTGGGCAGATGTGATCCCACTAGCAGAATAGGAGACTGCATGGTATGAAGGTTGATTGGTTAATGTATAACCTATAGGGAAGTTAAACCAGTAGATGAACATCGGTAGTGTGTTTTTTGGTGACTA
Source organism: Cryptomeria japonica (assembly GCF_030272615.1). Classification (NCBI taxonomy): domain Eukaryota; kingdom Viridiplantae; phylum Streptophyta; class Pinopsida; order Cupressales; family Cupressaceae; genus Cryptomeria; species Cryptomeria japonica. The sequence continues at coordinate 239,583,341 of NC_081412.1, read as the reverse complement.
AGCTTAAACTGACATAGTGGACTAAGATGAGGTGGATACCAACAAAGAGGACACATGGGCTCCAGGTGGCAGACATACAAAAGTTGGTGAAGTGTGCTTTGGCAAGGTTGGTAATGGGTAGGTTGACATTAAATATTGACTGTGACTTTCACGGGTCAAGTGCAGAGGTTTTTGGCTTGATGCAGATCAAAATGCAAAGATCTCTAGTGCAATGATCGATGCAGGATGTCCAAGTGCAGATCAGATTTGGTGATGACTACTATGAGATCATTTATGGTGATTGACATTGCAAGGCTGACAAAATAGGTTGTAGGTTGCCCAGGTTAGAAAATGTGTACTGGAAGGGTAAGTTATGACAGTGTTGCATGATTTGTCACAAGCTATCCATCTCTAATACATGATCTGATCTGATTTGATAAGTCTCCTAGTTGGTGGAGAAAACCTTAGTGTGCCAAGTTTGAATGTCCATCTTGGCGGTAAAGCTCACATATAAATATACAAACCAGAGATCATAGATGATGAAGTTGCATGTCAGATGTGGGGGTAGACAGAGTGTTGATCAATCAGAGTGTTGAAGAGAAAATAAATTGAAGCGACTGAGTGCAAGAAGAGTTTAAATAGCAAGGTGAAGGCAACTGATAGACTGTCACTGAGTTCGACAGTGGTGTGAAATGGCAATGTTTGTACCAATATGAAAGCATCAGAGAGTGAGGTAGAGCAGAGTGAGAAGAGGTCAATGAAGTCAGAAGCAGAGCAGAAATGGGATCAGGCAGAGAACCAAGCAGGGTTCAACTGGTAAGCAGAGTAATCGGTAACCAGGTATAGAGATTGAATTGGTAAGGCAACAACAGTGAGAAAAGAAGAGTCAAAGAACCGACAAAGAATAGAGTGAGTAGAGAATTGGTAGAGATTAGAGCAGGGTTAAACCAATAAAGAGATTAAAAAACTCATTTGTAATTAGGTTATTACTCATGTATTTTTTGTATTCATTGTAATCACTAAGTTAGTGCTCGGTACAGGGGTTGGTGCTCCTTGGGTTGGTGCCCTAAACTTTGTATTCAGTTTTATTTATGAGGCTGGATTAGAGCAGTAGACTCCAACAACATTTCTCACCGATATTTTTCCCATATTGGGTTTTCCTCGTATATTCAGTGTTATGTGATGTATCCTTGTGTGTTCTTACATAATGTTCTCTTCCCTTATCTCACCGGTATGTCTTCTTGGTCTTTGATATGTTAACTAGTATTCACATTTAGGATTAAAAGGGTTAAGATTGGAAACCACTAATTCAGCCCTCCTCTCAGTGGCATCTTGTGTTCAACACAAAGTAAACAAACTCTTACACAAGATTCTTCATGCCCATTCAACCAGACACAACATTTATATATGTCTTATATGGGGCATAAATTCTCTAAAATAGAGAAAACAAACTCTTACAATAGATGTCCTTGAAACTAGGCATATTTTTGTCTTACACGAGGTTACACATTCTCGAAACCAAAGCAATAAAACTCTTACAAAAGATGTTTTGGATACCAAAAACATATTTGCATTTTCATTTCATGTCTTACACAGGTTGTTGCAAGCTCAAAACTAGAGAATACAAACTCTCATATGAGATTATTAACACCTAAAACCCAACACCAATTGCACACACAACAGAATGGGTGGAACTACCAAAACAAATCTAGACTATTCCTACCCTCCTCCCCAACATGGATCACCTAGAAAAATACAACTAGAATGTGTATCCATGTCCTCTATCACTCTTCTTCTCATGGATCACATCGAAAAACACATCTATAATGTGTATCCATGTCTCCCCTTTCTTCTCATGAGATCATAGCTTTGTTATTTATAGTTCATGGATGATACATGCTCTTGCTCCTTGTATGTGATCACTTGTGTTCTTGAGATGGAATTTTAAAGAATGATACTAGTGGTTGAAACATTTTTATGTCGAGGTATCTTTGACTAGTTGAATTGAGGTATTGTTTTAAGTTTTTAGCTTTTGCGTTTTGTGTGTCTTAAATGCCTTTCTTATTTTTATCTTGTTTTTCATGCCATTGCATGTGATTGAGTGAGTTAAGATCCTGAGATTGGGGACTTGGTTCCTTGAAATTAGTGATGTTTTATGCTCCTTGTGATTGTGCTGCTAATTTCTCATCTCTTTCATATTTTTCATCTACTTTATCGTGAGTATTTGCATAGGCTCATATTCCAATTAAAGTGGGGGCTAAATGTAGTATCATAAATTGTCATCAGGCCAATTCACACCTCATGTTTGTGCCCCTACCTTAGCATGTCCTATCCTCATCACCTTTCTAGGTCTTTTTGTGCCTATTCTTCAACTTTGACGCCATGAACAAAATTTTGTGGGTCCTATCATGGGACACCCACCATATTTTATAATTGTTTAGGCCCTGATTGGCATGTCTTAAATGTCTTATTTTGGCATGGGAAAATATAGTACAAGGAGGGCGATGCCAGATTAGGAGGGACCATGCCAAAATAAGACTTTTAAAACATGCCAATCCTAATCAACATGCTAGTACTATATCTATTAATGTCTTGTCATTGAGATTCTCTAATTGCGATCAAATCAACACGCACGACATCCAATTTGGTAGTGACATCGATGATATTACCAATTTTGCACACTCGTGCATTTATGGGAAAGATTCAAAAAAATTAAAGCACAAAGGAATTAAGAGGGTTAGAGAAGGAATTGCTATTTATAGACGATCTATGCTTCTTTCTTCTTCAATTCTCCTTTGAAATTCTGCCTTTGGTTTAGGTCTTTAGGTTGTATAATTTGATATTCAGATTTCTGAAGATGGAAACTCCTATCCGGTTGAGAAGCACATCTAAGGAGAACTAGAAGGCCTTTTTGGGCTTCGTCATAAACACAACCCTCACATCAATTTGTAAGGAGGTTGGGTTTTTTTACAAACGAGGTTGTGAGGATGGTGTTGTGCCGAGATATTTTGTGAAATGTTGATAGATATCGAGTTAACACAAACATTACATCCTAGTTTTTGGCATCTCTTTTAGACCTCAGAGGAGAAAAGGTGGATATGTTAATGCTGTTAAGGAAGATCTTCAAAGAAGAATTCTTGGGGGATGACATTCAAGATATTGTCTTTGCAGAAATAGGGGCGAGGATCCCTTGGGCAAGTGATTCACACAAGATTCTCCAGCTAGGCCGAAATGTGGCAGGCAACCTTTTATTTTGAACTTGAATGCCGAGTAGTTGACGCGACATAGAAAATGGATGCATATTGGTAGGGATTTACTTCGAAAACGGTTTCTCTTCAATGAATTTCTAGACTACGGATGGCTCAATGAATTCTCAGAGCTTATCCTCTCTGGAGAATTCTACTTAGATGGAGGGGAAGATCCTTAGGGTTACCCATGAAGGGTTTCAATTTTTTGTTTTGTTTTTTGGATACCATCATACCACTGGTCCATTGCTAGTGCCCTAGTAGTTTTATTTTTTTGGCTAGTTCCTTGTAACCTCCCTCATTTTGGCTTTAAAGTTTTGGATGGACTCTGACAGTCGACTATTGTAAATTTGCGGAACATATTAATGAAAATTTTGCAACTTCGAGTTCATTTCAGTTTGCCTTTTATGGATTTAAAAAATGCTTTCAGTCTCAATCTTTTGTGCTCAGCAGATTCCAGTTTGTGAATGAAATGGCCAAAATTGTGTCACTATGTGTAATAATTTATGGGAAAAATGGAAATTACAATGCAGTACCAAGTTAATAATTTGTGAATTTGAAAATGAACCAAAAAAATGTATGTGTATGATTTTGTGAATTGTTAACAAAATGAAATTATAATACAATAGCAAGCACTCAGTTAATAATTAAGAGTTAGTTGAGTAGTAATAATTTCATAAAATAAATACATGACGATTGGAAAATACGGTGGTGAGGAAAAGTAGGAGTGAAAATGGATACACCCATTCTTCTAAGGGCCACGAAAAGGAAAATGGCCTTCATTGGCAGGACAGGATTACAAAAAAGAGGTTGGTCTCAACTCTGAGAACAGACCATCATCTTGTCCTGCATGCAATCAAGATGATTCTAAGAGAATAATTTATTCATGCCTACCATAGGTATAGGGTAGGCTTGAATAATTTTCTCTTGAGCTGGATGAGGAGCTGAGAGCCTTCATGGCTAGGGAACGGTCCAATGGTGTATATTATTTATTTTAATTAATTATCAAAAGAGACTATGATTGGAAATGTTTTATAATTTATAAAACATTATAATCTATAACCTTAATCAATATATTATTTTATAATCTTTCAGATTTTTAAAATACTTAATAATTATATTGAATAAGAAAAATGAACAAAATTTGATGAAGCTGGATCAGGATGATCATAGATCAACGACATAAGCTTCATTTTGGGCCGAAGTTTTGAGGGTTAAAAATTTCAGCAACCGTTCTCCGAAAAAGTGAGATGTGTGATCAAAAGATTTGATATTATCTATAGCAAATTGGCAGAGCTTATCCCTAGAAATGGATTGGTGTACGACCCAAACTTTTTGGAGGAAGATCAAGATGGTGGGAAGATCCTATATAGAAGGATATTGGCAATGATATTTCCAAAGGAAAATGGTAGAGTTTTTTGGAATCAAGTGTGCATGTAAGGAAGATGAGGGGTGGGATGAGTCACCGAAGGAGCAGATTAATTGATTGTTAAATAGAGCTAACGACAGAGAAAAAGAGATGGTGGTTATCATTTTGGGCCTCGATTTCTGGAGCAGAGGCCATGTGCATGATGAACTAGTGTTCAAAAAACCCTTTGAACCGATCATGTAGGTTTTGGGCTACCCAATCTCAGTCAATGAGATTGTCTAGAGGATGGTGAGAGAAGACCTCATGCATGCGGTTATGACTGCACTGGATTGCATAGAGGTGGCTCCAAAATCAGGTTGTGTGATGGGGTTTTTCTAGTTGAATGCAGAGGGGAAGAAGAAGAAGATGAGGAAGGCCTAGAGTTTGTTCAAAGATAGGATAATGAAGGAATACAAGATGGGTAAATTTGCAGATTACATGAAGGAGAATGTTGATGTTATGGCAGGAGACATAGTTGATAGGGTGATAGAGATTGGGAATGGGATTGCATACCTGTATAACCGAGATCTCTCAGTCTTCTATGTAATGTTTTCTCTGTTTATTAATAGAAATGGTACTATCCCCTAGGAAGAACTTGTTTAAAAACAAAAAAAAAAAAAAGTAATAATTTTAAAATTTTAATTTTATAATTATTAATTAATGAAAAATTTAGTCTTAATTATTATTAATTATTATATTCTCAAAAGCATTATAACTATGAAAAGAATTAGGAATATAGTAAGATTATATTTAGAATTATTAAAAAACTAAAATAAATAAATAATTTAAGCATTAATAATAAATATCACTAAAATATGAATAATAGATATAATAATATATTAGGGTTCAATTTTCTTGGATCTTTTTTTATGTAATATACTAGTTGCACTTGTAATTACTATGAATCAAAATTGAAGCCAACATCACTTAGAAAAAAATATAATCTTTCAAAAATCAATTTGACTCTAATTATTGTCTACCATACCTTTCAACTACCATGTCATAGCTCATTGATATCAAAAATACTATTATTATAATACTATTAGATTTATTATTTGTATTGCAATATTAAAACAACAAGTACTCGCCACTATGTTGCACTTGTTATATATTATAATAGAAATTATTAAATGTTGAACGTGAACACTGATTTAAAATTATAGTTAAACATTTCTTAATATATAATTAATTGTTAAACATTTATACAGTATGCATGTTAAACATGGTTATTTATATATGATTCTTCTGGAAGAGGGACACGTGTCACCTTTTAATGTCAGTCTTCACATGAAAGAAAGTCTATGGCCCATGGGATGATGAAGTGTTAGATGATGTGGCCCCCAAACTACAAAAGATACTATTGATAGTGGGACCCACAACAATTGACAATGGATACCATCGTCCGTTGGATGAGCACAAATCAACGACGTAAGGTGTATTTCAGGCCGAATGTGGAAACGATAATTTTTTTTGGCAAACTTCCACTGGAAATGAGACACGTGTCATTGAACATTGTCCAACCATAAATGATAAACATTTAATTAAGTATAGTTAAATTCTATATTTGTAATTGTATACTTAATTAATTGTAATAAGCTCTATTCCGGGTAGAAGTTATAAAGGATTAAAAGGTCTCCAAAATATTTTGGAAAGGTGACACATGTAACGTGTCAGATTGTCAGTCTCGAGAATTTAGAAAGAAGCAATGAACTTTTCACCCTACGGCTACATATAGTTATTAATAATAATTTATAAAATTACAACTTGATTCTATAAATTTTGCCCTTTAGGTTTTGAAATTTTGAATTTTGAGGGTTTTGAAACTAAGGGACTCATATTGGTATTTCGATTCTTGGACAAACCAATAAATCCAAGGAGATTCAGAAATTACTACTAGATTGAGGAATGCAATAGAGTATGTCTGCATTAGTCTACTCAAATAGGGTAAAATACAAAACACCTACACTCAATGTTTTTAATTTTTTAATCTCTTGTTTACTGTTTAGATTGTAGAACTAGAATTAGGGGTTCAACTTGAGGGTTAGCATTTTCAGGCATGTAGTTACTAGTTGTCTAGCATTATTTTGAACCATTAATAGTACCACTGATGGGGAAATTGGATAGTACAACTAAAAGCCAAGTGAATGAAAAATAAGACTTGACTGAATTGGTTAGAACAATAGTTTTCACTGATGGTGTTTATGATCCTGTTATCCATGGTACAAAGCGAATCATGGAAATTAGATATGCATTGTCTCATAAGGTAGGAGATCAAAACAAGGCAAAATATACTATTTTTAACACATTGTTAAATATAAGTACAAATAAAATTGCATTATGGTATCCTAGATTGGGATGCATGATGTTACTTGAAGTATATCATTGTCTAGAAATTGTCATGGTCTGTGCCCAAAATTATGATCAAGAGAAAAGTAATTGTCAATAAAAATACTCAAGAGGAAATTTTATCGCTAACCAAGGGAGAATTTGCTCATTTGTTGAACCTAGGGTTTGAAGCACAAAACTCAAACATCCACATTGACCTAGGAAAGCTAGCAAAGTAATGTGAGAGAATCGAAGCAAATACTAAAGATTCATGTATCAAAGGTCTAATAGTGCATGGTTCTCAATTGGATCGAAATCATAAACCTCCTTATGATTATAATATTTGTGTGCCATGGGTTCGAGATACTATTTCCTTGCTAACATTTTGCCTGGGATTGGAAAATAATAGGGAAGTGGGTGCCAACCTTCTTGAAATAATTTGTCATATCCATTGTGTAAGAGATCCAGTAAGATTTAATTTTGTTGAGCACATTGTTCAATCCATGCAAAAATAATTACTAATGATTAAAAGAGGTTCATGTAATACATTTAGATTCACAACCTACTTGTGTTATCTTCTTCTAGCAAAGCATCGTGCAATATTCGAGACCAACAAGCTTCACATTCAAGTATATAAGATTAATGAGAATACTTAGGACAAAACAGTGTCCAATATATGATGGACACCTAAGATAAGGATGCATGATAACAAAAAGAACTACAACCATTTTGTAGACTTCTTTTTGTCACTAATGTATCATGAAATTGCAAGCACTCCAATGCCTAGATTGTTTGTGTCTTGTAGAGATTGCATTCAACTTGGAAGTCATATACAATTGCTCGACTGGTTCTTCATGGAAGAATACACTATGTTAAGGTTTTACATATCAATAGTAGAACCCTACAAACTTCCAATACATGCAACAAAGAGGGTATTTGCATTGGAATATGTACGAAAAATGGAGAGTACAAATTTACTCTTTCATGGTCAGCAAAAGAAGAGCATATTTCCTTCCTTTCCTTTCTCATGTGGAGGGTTCACATTTGAGATAAAAGGAATGAAAGTGGTACATCATTTTTTGACAATTTTTAGCTTTGGTGTTGACAGTTACTGGTAGTATGATCCAATCAACGTCATTCAAAAAAGGCTTACAACAAATAGGAACTCAACAAGAAAATTTCAACATGAAAGTAAAGCATTACTAGAAAAGATTAAAAACATGGACTCTTAGGATGAGATAAAAAAGAGATGGAGAAAATTGTCGCTGACAATAAAAATTCAATAGAAGAATTGCCATCACAAAGTATGGCATTTCACATAGAGAGAACAACAGAGCAAGACATCCAAAATCAAAATGAAAATAGGAGGTCCTACAATTTCTACCAAAAAGTTGTTGATCCATCTAACAAAGCTATTCCAAAAAGTATACTGGAACAATGTAAAGTCGGACTTTGGACTCAAACCAAAATAAGTGATTTTTGGACTATGAGGAAGAATCTCGGTGAACCAAAGACCAGTGTAGATCTTGATGAAGTTGACAAGGATATTGAGTTTAAAAAATTGTGGAATATGGAGCATCCCATAGAAGCATATGACAAAAGTGACGATGAAAATGAGTATGAGATTGAGATCACTCCAACAGCTAGTATAGTCTTTGCAAAATTGAGTGGAGTTGATGAGTCCATGATAGAAAAAATATAGCGAAGGGGCAACCATTATGGAAAAAATGGGTTTTGAAGGTGGTGGTCTGGGTCCCAAAGGAGAAGGCCCTTGAAATCCAATTGTCACACCACTTCCACCAAAACATGGTGAGAAACCAGTCATTGGAGTTGAATCATCATATTCATCAAAGAAAGGTACTACTCATTCTCCTGCATCTCCATTTCAATTTGTTAGAGCTTCAAATCCACCTTGTGCCACTGCCACTGGTGGGGAAGGCATGGGTACTAATACTAGTTGTCATGAACAAGTGAAACAACAAGATATCTCTCATAAGAGGCCAATAGTAGTAGATACTATACAAAATCCCAATGATCAAAGCATTATGAAGAATCAAAAGGTTATGACAACAATGGCGAGAACAACTCCAACTATATCAATTGTCGCTACAAATCTAGTGTTTGTAGCTTCAAAACAAACCCCTCAAAAGGGTCCAAAAACTCCACTTGCAAGTTTCAATGGGGCGGGATTAGGAATGGTCGTTGCCACTCCTCAAAATGCAGTAGTTAGAACCATAGGCATAGGTGGAGGTGCACACATCACTGCTAGTGATATTTCACTTTTCAAACATTCAATTGCTTCAACAAACCCAAGTTTTCATTACAATGATTTCTTTAATAAATTTGCACAAACAACAAATATGAATAAAGAATATAAGAAATTGAAGAGGGGTGCCCTTATTGTAGCTTTAGAGGAACATCCTACATCGAACAGGGCATTTCCCACATATGACCCAAACAAAGATATAATAGAGTTCATGGTTTTATACCCCCAAATAAAGATAAATATCCACCACAGAACCAGATAGATCCCTCTGAATTTCATGTTAGCACCATCCAAATGTATTTTTCCAAAGTTAAAAAATGTGGACAAAATCAGTGTGTCAAAAAGGACCAACGAAGTGATTTACACTTCACTACTCAAGGTGGAGAGAGAGAAAACTAAGCTGGAGAAACAAATAGAAAAGTTACAGGCAAACCTGGAAAATGAAAAAGCAAAGAGGAAAGCAGTAGATAATAAGTGCAATGAATTACAAAGAAGGATAAAAAATTCAGCCTCTACATCACAATTACAGAGTAGGAACATATGGAGGCAGAGCTGAAGAAACTGAGGGAAAAATTGGATGAAAGCATTAAAAAATTTGATGATGAAAGAGCCACTTCAGCAAAATTATACAAAAGCGTGGAGTTTGCTACTACCACAAATAAAAATTTATAGAACCAATTGGAGCATGGGACAAAAAAAAAAAACATTTGGAAGAGAAAGCAGAGGAAGAAAGAAAAAAATGTGCACAAATGAAAGAAGAGCTGCAAAATGCAAATAATAAAACTAAAACTTCAGAAGACAATATGAAAAATACAGTGAAGTGTATAAAAGAAAACTTTTGGGGGCAAATAATGCAGAGGAGTGACAAGTTGTCTGAATGGTTTGAATTGAATGAAAGTCTAAGAGTATTTTTTTGGAAGCTTAAAGACCACATTGAGAAGAACAAAAATGTTTATTCAAAAGAGAATATTACAAAACAAATTTTGCAAGAAGTCTCTAGTTCCAGTGACAACTATTTGACATCCAAGAGAATTAAGAGCCGCATTGATGCCTCAGTAAAGGCATCATCTATTATTCAAAAATGCCAGAAACTAAGGGAAGCATAGGAAATTACGGATAAAGGTGGAAAAAAGATAATGAAGTTGCAAGAAAAGACAACCAAATTGTTAAATCTTGGTTTGCCGAAGAGTGTTGACACATCAAATAAATTCATTGGAAAAGAAGCTTTCAGAAAAAGGATGGAGGACAAAATGAAGTCTAAATTAGACTTGCTTCCTAAGGACACAACTCCTCACAACTTTCTGAATTTCATCAAACCATTGACAACTTTGTATGCATTATTGGGTGAAATAGTGGAGTCAAGTCACTCTTCCAAATATGGATTGCTGACAAAGTTGTAGTTGACTTACTATACTTTATAAGAATTGGACTTCCATCAGATGGAGAGTGGAGCACCCTACAAAAATTGGCACAAAGATCTCATTTTTCATAGTATGTATTACATAGTTTTCTTCTTTGACTCTTAATTTAAAGGTTTTTTGCTTTTTCTGTTCGGAATTTGGCATTGCTTGAAATAACTCTATTTTATGAACAGGAAAAATACATCACTCACTATTACTAATCCATCCTATGATGCACACCTTCAGCCTTGTAAATTTGTATTTTCAAATTCTCTCATATTTTAACTTTTCTGCCTTTCTCTATTTCTGATTTCTAGGTTTTGTGCACTGTATTTAATTTGTCATGGTTTGAATTAAGTTTTAAGTTTGAACTATGTTTTTTGAATAGGAGACATGTAGGAGTTGCTAAATTGCTGATCCGGCCTATGATGGTCATAGATACCTTTAGCCTTGTAAAATTGCACTGATTTTGTGATACTGATGGGACAATAGATTCAATGCCTTGGTAATGGATTTTGATTTTGAGTCTTCACTTGTTGCAAATAGACCTGAAGTTGTTGTTGCTCCCTTGTTTCTATAAAAGGGAATTCAAGGTCATTTGCAAAGGTTTCTGGAATTTCGTATTGACTTTTGCATGGAGAGTCATACAGAGTTGTGTATTGAATGAATTGTATCATATGGCTATATTTTGAAAGAATTAATGAAAATCTCAACATGTCTAAACAAACATCACTCTATCAATAAACACATTACGCTCTTTTATTCTGCTATTTTCTATCTCAAATTAGAAAGTTAAAAAATACAATTGCAAATCAATATTAAATTTTAATTGCAAAAAGTTGATAGACACATAAAATATCATCAAGTTATCAACCACAATAATATGTTTTTATAATATGAATGATGAGATATAGTAATAAGATTAATAAATACCTAGGAACTATTAGTGCTAAATCTCTTAAAGTTGTCATTCCTCAACAAATTCAAAGCTTCCTTAATTCTTGTTTGTGTTTTCTTCACTCTAAGTCTGCATACCTCCGTTGAACTGCATCTTAATGCTACTAGTAGGTCCAATACATGAGTCAATTGTCTCACTACCACTTTGGTTTGAAGTGTTGCCCAAACCTCTTCTTTCACATTTTGACCTCCAGATTTTTAGTGCCCTATCATAAGGAAAAGTGTGGACATCATACCTAGATGTATAGAACCTCAAGAAATTTTCCAAATTTGTGTCTAGTTTGTTTCTTAGACTTGATTTTAGGAACCAAAAAGCACTGAAAAAATCTCTCATCCTCCACAAAACCCAATATCATGGTAAGACATGAAATAGCAAGATTGAATATTCTGATATTGAATCACACATCACTTCGCTCTGACCTAGATTTGTCCAAAGCCTTGTTACTGATCCCTCTTCATGGAGGTTCTCCATTATTTCATATTGTTCCTTCATAGTGTATGTAAAATGGGGTGATTTCTCTCTAAGAAGAGTTTCGTTTAAAATTCCATTTATAGTTACTCCATTGAATTTTTTGGATTTGCAATTTTTTTTATCAAAGTTAGTAGCTTAGTTCGAAAATCAGTTGAACTATTGAGATTCCAATATTGAGGAAACACAATAGACATGGATTCAAGTAGTTTCTCAGGAATGAATCTTATTCTAATATGTGAGGAAATATCATAGGCAATTTTCTTCATAGAAGTAGTAACAAACTTAACAATCTTGCTAAACTCTTCCTTTGTAACTCTTGCTAGTCGCTTCATGGGGTGCTTTTCTGGTTCCTCGGGCTCTACCATGGAAAAGTAGTGCATTGGTATCTCAACTCCTCATACACTGGTACATAACTCCATGTTTGCATCAATCTATAAAATGTTATTAGGATTGTTCAAATCTGTGAGTGTCTACCACTTAGCAAATTTTTCATCAAATAATGTTGGTTGAGATCCATAGAGATTATCGAGGGTGAGGCATGTCATCTTACATGACTTAGCATATTCTGAAATATATATAGCTCTTTGCTGGGAGTTTTTCATAATATTCCTCATTTCCTCTAGCATGGGGAGAAGTGTTGCTAAAGTTAAGAGTGTCTTTATATTACTTAACCTCTGAAGTAGGTCAAGAAATTTTGGTTGCTCTAATTCATCATGATTTGTATGAAATAGTCCAATCAAGGATGGATATTCTAAAAAAACTTGATGCACTGGTCCATACAAAGAGATCCATCTGGTATCATTATCCTTAAGAAGCTTGTTCCCATTGGTTATTCCATCAGCAAAGTGTTGAAATTTGATAAATCATTTGGGACTTCGATAGAAGTGTGAGTAGAGCTCTTTGATTAAATGTTCAATTTTTTTACTGGATCATGCTTGCTCACAATTCCAAAAGATATATTCATTCTATGGTTCATGTAGTGAATGCTAGTAATGAAGGGTGCACAAGAAGTTTCCATCTTTATGCAAAGACCGTTCCTGTGACCTTGCATTACTGAAGCTCCATCCGCTCCAACACACACCAAATTTTTGGCAATCATCATGTCATCCATACCTCCATATTCAATTAAACAACTCTTTACTAGTTGAAATAAATTTTTTGCTATCACACTATCCTTCATTTTAGCAACAGATAGTAGATGAGGTTGGTGGGCATGATTTTGTACAGTATAAACATGCATGCATACCCACAAAGTATTATCTAGTGTCGTAACTTCGTCTAAAGACAACACAATAAATTTTGACTCTCTTATTTTTTCCTTTACATCTTCTTTTTCAACCCCATCAATACAACTTTCCCATTCGCATCCTCTATTTACTGACCAGTGACTATTAGGATAGTTAGGAACTTTTAAAAAGTGTAATAAACCACTCATTGATGGGTAGTCTGTCATATCATTCTCTCTGCTCAAAATATAAAAAAACAACACTTAATTGAACAACTTTTCCCAGATGTTGTATTTGCATTGCTTTTCCAATAATAGCTTCAATAGAACCTTTAACTTCAGCAGGCTTCGTCTGTATTTTCTCCTGAAAATAAAATTCTTCGGCATTCCTCACATGCTTACATTCCTCCTTTGTTTTCCATCTTATCACTGATTTTTCAACTCCATCTATCATTTGTTTTTTGTAAACTTTACCCATATGCTTTTCAATGGAATTTTTAGTTGCAACCTCTTTTCCTTTTTATGTTTCCAAGTGCAAATCTTACACCTACATTCTATTGGAGGCTCACCTTCAATTGGATTCTTCACTGGTTCAATGAATGGATACTTTGACGACCAAATAATTTGAAAATTCCTCACTGACATATCTCACTCCCAATATTTTTATTTTATTTGGGTTGATCCTTTTTTTATTTAGGTTGATCCATTTTTTTTTTGGATTTTATTTTCCCCTTCTGTGTATTATCATTTGTGGCATTATCACCCAAGTCGATTATATCATTCCGGCTAACCTGGTTATCTACCAAAAAATCTTCTTCAAGTTCATTTTGATATGAGATATCAGGTTCACCGTCTTGGTCAATATGCAATGTAGGTTGTGAATGTTGTACTTATACTTCTGATGATGCACCTTCCTAATTTTCAATACAATCTTTGCGAATGCCAAAATACGAAGACAACGTTCTGTGTTTTGCTGGCCTCTCTTGGCTTTCCCCACATTCAAGATTCCTACCCTTCTTCCTGTTTGACATCTCCAATGAAATAAAGGGTGCAAAAAAATATCAACTTGTTGAAACAGTAATAATAGACTATATGATTCTTTGGCCCTATGACCTACAATCTAGATGTCTGAGGTCTCCTAGATGACCATTGATGGGTCCCCACTGAATAAGAATGAACTCAATAGTACAAATAGAAAGAGATGAATTCAAAATAATATTATAACACTTGAAAAATATGATCACTTGCCTTTAGGTCACTAGCCATCGCCAATGCAGGCAACAACAATAGTTGTTCCTGGTCTGAAACTTTGCTAGTGATCCGAATTGAGAGCTCAGAACCAACCAAATTGTATGGAGATAAATATGATCTTTGGTTGCATTTATACCAATCCCTATTTGGCAAATTTGGTGAGAATTTTATATGGTGTACAAATATTTGGTGAATCACGCTTAACTATAACACGTCTTATGTAATTTTTGAGGCAATTATGGATTGTCCAATTAATTGGCAATTATAATACAGTTGGCAAAATTTGGGATGAATTGAGACATGCTTCTACAAAATGCTAGGTGAATTGGGTCCTCCTGGGCAATAAATCTTTATATGACTATTGGCGAATTATGGTCGTCTATTAAGACAACCTCAGGAAGTGTAGGCGAAAATATTGAATTTACCATGTGGAAAACATAGATTCTATTGGCGAAATCTTGATAGAGATACAATTAATTACATAAAATAATGGGTGATTGGGCCGTGAATTTGACAAATATTTATAAAGTTTGAGTGACATGGCCACCCCCGATCGGTACAATATATTCACCATTTTCTAGGTTGCTGACGTGAAATATTCGCCATTGGTGAATATTCACCACAAAAGTAAACCCTGAAGACCACTATAGCTCATTGTTTATGCTTGATCTCTTCAATATTCACCCATTTACCTTGACTTCAACATTTTCATAGTTCAACTTAGAAAGAGGGAATAAAACCCTAACCTGGGAGGAATGTAATCATAATTTTAGAACCTTTTTTTTAAGAGGGATCATGCCTAGATCTATTAGGTCTATCCCTATTTCAATGTGATAGTATTTTAAGAAAAATTAGTGGTTTTGTTACCTTAATTGGTGAAACCCTAATTTTTACCATTACAAATACATACATTGCTTCAAGTGCCACTTGCATTCAATTCATTTGATTACATGGGATTCTCTTGTTCATTTATCATCCCTTTTAAAGGTAAAAAAACATCATGATTGCCGAAGCAATTCTCCCAAACCGCTAGGATCACAAATGAAAGATTCTTCCATAAAGAGAGAGAAATGATAGAATCACTAGAAAATGATGTATTAATGAGATATTTATAAATGTATAATCCTTTTCTTAAATAGGAAAGAGACTAGAAAATTAAGGGTATAGAAAAGGACATGTGTCTCAATCAAATGAGAGAGTAGGTAAAATCCAATTACTAGACAACTCGATTACTTAGGAAATATACAATGACAGCTAATATCTACCTAAGTGAAACTTAAGCAAGAGTAAATAATATTTACTCTAACATGCACCCTTAAGTAAAACTTAGGGAGAAAAATATTATGTAAAGTGATATGATGATGGGTTACAACAACTAGGCCATGTTAGGTACCCATATACAAGTAAATACAACTAATATCTTACAATTGAGAAAAGGAGAAAACCTCATAGGACAAAACTCCTCTCTAAAAAAGTGACACAAATAAAAACAAATGATAGGATGAGTAATGTATGGAGGTCTCAACAATATCCCCTAAGAACTACATCAATCAATATGATACAATCAATAGCCTCCCATAGGAAGAAAGGTGAGATACTATGTAGCCCTTGCCATGATGAATAATGTGCTTAAAAAATGGTGAGTGTTTGAAGGAAAGTATATACCAATTCTTTCAAACAACATTTCTCCCATTAGGAAGAAGATACATTAAGTATAAATGTATGAATTCTTTCTATTCTATATAAGAATTAGGAAGTGGAATCTCAATTTATAATGATGATGTCTCTAAATTTTTCTCATGTATCTCCTTGTCTGTGAAAGATGATGATCCCAGACTCTAATTAGGTACATGCCTAATCATATAAGAAAGTGACAAATTGAGGCTAAGTAAATATGATGATGAAGTTACAACATAAATGCAATGGATATCATTAAAGAGGAGATATAACCCTCAAATATGTCCTCCAAATATGAAATGTGAGACTCCACAAATAATGAACCAATGTAGATATCAAGCAGGAATCCCAATTAGGAAGACAAATAGATACCTCATGCAATGAAGCACTTACAACATGTGTCATTTAGCCAAGTCCAAAATATAATGACAATCCTATTGTGAAGGCTCGTCAAGTAGCTTTGACAAAGAATTGAGAACCTCAAAAGAAACCTCATCCTCATTTCAAGTCTCAAAATCCTCCAAAGTAGAAAATTCCATAATAGTATCATGATAATAGGGTGTATTATTTGAATGATGAAGAGGCACATTGCAATCTAAAATAGGATCATCTGGGAATGGCTAAGAATCACAATATCCATATAAATCCCAAATATAAGTCCAAAGAGCATGAGGACACTTAAAATATATAATGGAATCCATGATGTAATTAGAGACATGCATAGAAGTGAATCCTAGGACATGATCTCTCTTCTCCAAACATATCTTAGTAGGTGTGCTAGGTAGAGGAACTAGATCATACAAATAAGGTAACAAATGAAGATAATACATATGAGTGATGAAGCCATCTCACCATTTGACATAGTTCTCCCTCTTCAAAAAAATCAAATATGGATGAAAAGAAAACCCCATTTTTTTTAATATGATGATTGTTCAAAAAATACTCAGAGATAAAGCCGATATGTAATGCTCCACCAAGGAAACCTATAGGAGAAGAGAAAGCTATACAATAAATGCATGATTTTTTTTATTTTTTTGAAGTAATAGAGTATCATCATGCACAACATAGACAAGTGTAATGGTCAATCTCAAGATAAAGTCAAAGAATCATTAACCAACTAAGCACATCCAAAATTCTAAACTCTTGGAACTCCATATGAGATAAATCAAGTCACCTCTAAGGGTTCCTTGATGTTGCTACCATAGGAATGCATCTAAGACTGGATCAATATCTCATGATCCACTAGGAAATGACTAAATTAACCTCCAACACTAATGG
Organism: Cryptomeria japonica; assembly: GCF_030272615.1. Taxonomy (NCBI): domain Eukaryota; kingdom Viridiplantae; phylum Streptophyta; class Pinopsida; order Cupressales; family Cupressaceae; genus Cryptomeria; species Cryptomeria japonica. The sequence continues at coordinate 239,565,858 of NC_081412.1, read as the reverse complement.
TCATATCTATGTTCATTTTAAAAAACCAACAGAAATGTGCATATGATAACATAACGATACATCAATAATAGATAAGTATAAGAGAGCATACATTGTTCTCGATTCGAACATCAGCGCATGTAGAGAAATACCAATACATATCCATTAGAAATAATCAAATCCATCTCTAATCATAGTTTTCCATACATACATGATCAATGATACAATACATGATTCAATATACAAATGATTACATATCACAATAAAGAGAAGAGAACAAGAAGAATCCAATGTTGAGGAAGGAGGTATCATCCATTGAGCTCATCATGAACCAATTTATCTAATCCCCAATGGTGGTTGGAAATGCCAAATGACCATGTAGTGTCCTCAGGTCCACCCCACCATGCTTATGGAGATAGTCACATGACCCAGACGATCATACAAAAATAATAGGATAACAACGAATTCACACAAGATTAAAACTTGGAGAAAATGATCAACATAAACATAACACCCAACAAAAGTCATAAAGACACATCAAGATGACAATGCCAACAATGCATCACTCACATCTTAGAGCATCAATTGAATAAGAGAATGTGCTTGAGCAACAATAATTAAAATACCAAAATAATGAGGAAGAATCCCAATTGGCAACAATAATGACAATGAGGCACCCATGAGAGCTACACCAAATTGTTATTAAACATATGTCACAATGAGATGACCAAAATATTAAGCAACAATAAATCCAAGGGGTGCTACTCAGGTAACATGACTTAGATACTAGAGTGCTAGTGTAGCCTAGAGTATCATGATGTGTTCTTGTGAGGGCACATGACATAGAAAAGAGAATCCTTTCATATAGATGAGAAAAAATATCATACAATTCCCAATGATACATGAATGAGCATGTCTCTTTGAACAAGCCCCAATGCTCCATGTGTGGGCATGCCTTCCCAAACCATCCTTAGCCTTGTACTTGCACTCAAGACATGCTTGGAAAATCACTTATCTTAACTAATTATCCCATACCAAGTTTATTAAGTTATCACTTGATTAAGAAACTCCCCAACATGATTTCCTATGTATCACTTTGAGCCTGGCGTGCATTGGGAGCCACTCCCAAACCCACTTTAGTACCTAGTCCTATGCTCATCCCATTCAATCAAATGAGGATTAATAACAAAAAAAATTCAATGATATGCTTTTCCATATGCTCAATAACATCAAATGTCTCTTTTACATGATGCCTTCTCATTCATACACAAGGCATACTCACTTAGTCACACTATGATGATCCCACAATAGTGGGTTACACTTTCATCCGCAAAGGAAAAATACAGGTGAAGGGAAAAAATCTAAGGTTGTACATTTTTACTATGGGTGTTCGATCGAACCACCCTTGGGTGTTTGAGAAAAACCCCTCTTAGATCTTATGGGTGACATCACTGAGGTTTGTTTGAACCCCCTTTTTTATTAATATTTTATGGGGTTTGATCGAGAACCCCATTTGAACCATTTTTTTTAACTAATAATATATTATTTGAGGATGATAGTTGGGTAGTCATTTTATACTACTTGTTTGGGCTCCACAAAGCGTTAGAGCGAACCCCCTCTTCCATTTTTGGCCAACAACACTCCTTAGCACCCGACACCACCTACTATTCTGGCTACATTATACTGATTCATTGAACAAAGCAACCAAATTAATGAGAAATGGATAGATTGGTTGCATGAATAAAGAGGATATTCAAAAATAACATTTGTATTAGAAGTTTGTTTAAAATTGCTCAAGTATGTTGTTTTTTTGTATTTTTTAAATTTATTGTTAGATTTATTAAAAAAAACTTAGCAAGTACAAATGTTTAGTTTTTTATTCTTGTATTTTTAAATAAATAATTTTATATTTAAATCACATTGAACACTTTACAAAAACCTTTAAAACAATTTAGATTTTTTTTAGAAAAACTTAGATAATGTAAAAAATAATTATAAAACTTTAGAAAATTCTTATAAAACATTTCAATTTTTTTAGAAAATATTAGACATTTTTTTGTACTACATTACAAAATCATAGAAAAATCTTTAAAAACCTTAATTTTTTTTTATTAAAACCCCTCTCTCCCCATTCAATTCTCTTTAGTAGATCTCTCTCTCTCTCTCTCTCTCTCTCTCTCTCTCTCTCTCTCTCTCTCAGCTTAAGAATGGTGATTTCATGCTAAAGGCACATATAAATGTTGATTGGGCCTAATGTGTTGATGATAGGATAAGCACAAGTGGAGGTGCATTTTTCTTGGGAGAAAGATTGAACTCTTGGTTAAGTAAGAAAAAAGAATTCAATGTTAATATATACTATAGAAGAAAAATACATTATAAAAGCATCTTGTTGTACTCAAGTTATATGGATGAAGCAAAAACTTAGAGATATCAGAGTAATTTGTATGATGAGACAATTATCATTATGTGTGACAATACTAGTGCTATAAACATTTCAAAGAATCCATTAATGCATTCAAGAACTAAACACATTTCAATCCAATATAATTTCTTGAGAGAGAAGGTTGCAGAGAAAGAAGTCAGATTGGAGTATGTACCTATAAAGGAATAGATTATAGATATTTTTACTAAGGTGTTGGCAAATGATACTTTTGAGAATCACAACCAAGAGTTAGGGGTTATCACCCCTCCTTTTTTTAACTAAATGCATTGATATGTTGAATCCTTATAGGGTGAGATTGAAATATTATCTTTTGTCTCTGAGGCTAATGTGGTGGTTGCTCTTAGGGGGAGCAATGATGGATACATTTTTTTGGTTTGCATTTGTTAAAGGACGTTATCTTAGTTAAGGGGATAACATTATTAAAAGAGAGAGAATTTTGTAATTGTTGCACCCTTTTTCCTTGATGTCTAATGAGGGAGAATTCTTGGAGGATCAATATAGTGTATTCTTTTTTGTTAATGGTAAAATTTATACCATCAATGATAAAGGGGGAGATTATTGGAAACTTGGAGATTGTAATGTGTTGAGTATTATGTTGTCATTGATGTCAAACTTGTATGACATTTCTGACTATTATTTTTCATTGATGTTACAGTAAGTTATATGATGTATTTATAGATGTTTAGTAGTGTATATGGTCTAGTAATGAGTGTTCAAATGTTGTCATGTTTCCCTGTGACAGATGTTGTGCACACATAAGGTGTTTTTAGAAGGTTATAGTAAAGGAAGTTTCAAAATGCAGAAAAAAGTATTTAATGTCCCAGTATAATATTTTTCATTTATTCAAATTGTAAAGATTATGATGTGTGGATTTGGATATAATGGCTATGTTCTAAGAGTGGTGTACTATCAAATTTGTAGGTTCTTTGATTGCTTAGATGACGAGGTTAATTATTGTTATTTTCTAATAGTGAGGTTATCTATCAGATTGGCCTGAAAAATGATTAGTGCCTTTTGGATATGTGGATTCAAGTGTTGAATATTGGAGGATATGTTCATTTGGTTTGTGTAGTGTTCTAATTCAATTTTCAAGTGTTGGGTTTTCTTTGAAAATGATTTATGTTTTTTTATGTTTGATATGTTTAGTTGTGTTGGATATCATTGTGGCATGTCAAGATCTATAGTAGGTGATTTGTATTGGAATATGCTTTTGGGTCGACTTGTTGATCTTTATTGTTTGTCTATATGTTTCATTTGATGTTAAGTTTGGAGGATATGTTAGTGTGTGTGTCTTGTTGGGATCAAGTTGGAAGGATGTGTTGTGTTGTGTTTTGGTCCTCTTTATCTCTTGGAGTGGACCACATTGAATGCTATTAGTCCAAGTGGCCTAATTTGTGTAATATTGCTTATATTGTCTTTGGTCAATCTAGTTGATAGTTTTGATGAATTATTTTTTATATAAGCAAGTTTGGATGTATGAGTTGTAGTATGGAATGTATTTTAAGTAATGTGATATGGATGTGAATGATGTTCAAATAGATTTGGCTAAGAACAAGTTCAAAAGTCAGTTGTGAAGAACTTTGATGATCATTACTTCATATTGACAATGTTTAGTAAAAGATATTGATGTCAAAAGTGTTTTCCATGAAATTGGATGCTTGACACGGTTCAAGGTTAATTTCATGATTAGGAGTTCCTGATAATTTTAGCTCAGCTATTCCTATTGCCTATTGGAAGATTGTGAGTCTTTCTTGGCAAGTTTCAATATATTGCCCTAAAGTAGTGAGTTTCAGTTGTGCAAGTCTTTCATATCTTGCCCTAAGGTTGTGTGCCTTAGATTTGTTGTTCCATCAAGTGCATATTGCTCCTTGGTATGTTTGAGCCTAAAAAATTGTAGTCAATTTTATTATATTGTCGGTGTGACTCTCATCATTTCTTTTCCCTATTGGGTTTTCCACATAAATCTAGTATTCATGTGTTGATTGTGTATTAAGATTCTATAATTTTACTAATAGATTAATCATGGCTTAAAGTTTAATAGATTAAAAATAAAGTTTTTTGTGGTCCAAATTGATTCATCCCCATTCTTAGTCCTTTAGTGTGTTCAACATAGACTTATTCTAGATCCCCACTCAAAAAAATTGACTTGGCATCCATTTTATACATGCTGATGTTTTTGTGAGAATCAAAAGCTACTTGAATAATCCGATTGCCTCTATTCTAGCCACTAGGAAAAAATGTTTCCTTAAATTCAATGTTTTCTACTTGAGAAATCCCTTATACACCAATCTGGCCTTATTCCTTGACACTTTTTCTTCTTCATTTAGTTTATTCTAAAACACCTACTTATTTCCAATAACATTCTTGTCAGCAGGTCTAGGAACAAGTTCCCATGTTTGATTCTTCTTAATCTCATCAAATTTTTCTGTAGTACCCCTCCTCGTTTGAACTCATTAGACTCATATTTTATTATTGTTTCCTTTCAGTGGATACATTACCATGATGTATTATTCAGACTTATATGACATTATTTCACGCTTTATCTGGATATGAGATGCATAATTTATTTACAGTATTTCAGTACTTGTGATTTATGGCATTTTATGGATTATTGCTATGTACTGACACTTTATTTTATCTATGCAATGTGAAATTATATGTTGTGTGTCTGTGAGTGTATTGGATGCAAGGGGACGATTTTCCTTCACTCACTCCGGTGAGACAGGGAACGTCGCGATTCTCCTTCATTAGTGTGCATGTCATGTTTTCTATATTCTATATATGCATGTGTGGTTCAATGATGCAAGATATTGCAGGTATAAGTACTGGGTAGGTACGGGGTATCGTCTCCACCTGGCTTCACAGGTCTGAGCGTGCCTTATATTTATCCGATGGAAGTGGAGGGGGTAGTAGTTGACCCTATTTTACCCAGTTACACTCTTATGAGTGTCATCAGTTGGTCATCCTGTCAGTTTGTTCGGCCTTCGTATTTTGTCATTTGACCTTTTTATGAGTCTTTGCTTGGGGTTTGCTCAGTTTGTGTGTTTAGTGGATTTAATTAATTAATTAAATTTATGGAGTTATCTCATAGTTGGTATTTTTGAATTATGTATTTTATGCATTGAGATTATAAATTTAATTAATTAAAGAAGTTATTAAATTAAGTTGCAAGTTGCATTATATTAGAAATATATCTTATTTAAATTTTAGTGAAAATAAATTAGATTAATTTCATTTATTGTTTCCTAGAATTTTAAATAAATAAATGAATAAAAGAATAAATTAGAATTAAAGTATTGCTTTAATTTCTTTGTTGAGAAAATTAATTAATTTGCATGAGAAAAGAAAAGAAAAAAATGATATTTGCTTATTGCATGTTAATTTATCCCTTTGTTAGGAATTAGAAAAGAAAATAAAATTGTTTTTTATTACTAAAATTAAATATTAGGTTTTTGGGAAAAATATGTGCAACCTAAAATTTTAGGTTAAAAAGAATAGATCTTTCTCTTTCTGGTACACAAGAAGGAGGCAGAGATTTTGGGAAGAAAATTATTTTTGAAGCAATATTTTGTTGAAGAAGAAATTATCAGAGGATTGCTGGAAGAGGGATTGGCTTGGATAATCGGTACAGGACTGAGTTCTTCCACGTGAATCTTCCAGGAAAGCTATACAGGTTGGGTGGCCTCTTCTGTTTGTTTTTTAAGAAAATATTTTATTTCTTCCCTCTTTCTGAATGATGGGTGTTAAAAATATTTGTCAAATCCAAAACCCTCTCTAGTTATTTCATGTTTTTGGCTAAAATTCATTCCTGAAATTAATTTTAGTTTATGGAAAGAAGTTATTTCCTGAGTGTTTGTAAATTAAATTTTGTGAGGATTTTGGAAAAGTTATTCTGGCAAATTTTGCCAAGATGTTTTACTGTGCATAAAAGTTGCAAGTTTTGGTAGAAAATGGGATTTACTAGAGAAAATATTCCCTCTTGTTTGGTTTTTGTTTTCGATATTTTGCTATGGTTGTTCTGTCAATATTTGTACATCTCTGTGTAAATTATTTAGTTACTATGGTAATAAATTTAGTTTCAATTAAATTTATTGGGTTGTTAAAAGTTATGGGGAAATTGTTTTATTTAATTATTTTGGGCAAATTGTATAAATTAAATTATGGGGAAATAGATTTGATTGAAAATTGAAATTTATAGTTTTTTAATGCTATTGATTTTTATTTTTTTTTAAAGAAAAAAAAAGATATAAAAAAAAATGTCGGTAGTTGCTATCGATGGTAGTACAGCTACTGGCGGTAGCAGTGAGTCAATATGGGTTGCTTTTCCCTGAGTTTTATTTTGTATTCCGGAATATGGTACAATCGAGTTCCATGCCCAGTGTTATATAATTTAGTTTTATCTAATTTTTAATATGTTAAAATAATAATAATATTATATATATATATAGTATTTTCTGTGGTTTTAATTTTGTTTTTTTGGAAATGAAAGATATTTCAAAATTATATCTTCTTTTTATTATATATTTTAATGTGATATAATTATATAATATTATATTCAAAGAATATATTTATTTATATAATTATATTATATTATTATATATAATTTTTAAATTGGAATTTAATTTAGATTATTGATACAATCGAATCGGGTTTATTTGTAAATTAATTATGAACATATAATTAGGGGGTTAATTTTAATGTGATTTTATTTAATTTTATTGGACAAATGACAACATTGATTTCCTTGTGTTATTATAGTTGTATTTTCTTACTTTCTGGAAAATCTTTAATTGCAAGTATTTTATGCTTTTGGTTGTTTAAAGAAAAGATTGCCTGTATTAGGATCTTGTGTAAATGGTATTTACAGTCAAGCTTTATTTTGTTGCAATTTTGGTTGAGTTGTCATTATGTCATATGTTGTTATACCCCCTTGGTCAGTTGTTGTTGTATAACCCTGTTGATATGAGTCATTGTGTGTTTTATTCTATATGGTCAATCCTAGGTTAGTGATTGTGTATCCTTCACCCGTGGTTTGTCAGGACTACATATGGTTGTCAGTTTCACCATAGAGTTCTCATAGAGAGACCTTTCCTATTAGTATCCTATGAGAGAGAGTGGCTTTCGAGCAGGAGCCACACCCGAAGTGGATGGAAGGATAACCCCTAGAAAGTCAGTTAAGAAGTGATAACCTAATAATTGATTAAATGGTGGGTAGATTAAATATTAATTAAGATAATATGCCCTGCACATGGTTGAGTGCTTGTAAAGGCTCAGGATGTGGAGAGAAGGCATGGAATGCCAAACCTATCACCTTGTCTTCACGAAAGGATTGGTAGGGTCCGCATGAGGCTTAGATGGAGCTGAAGGTTCGAGAGAGGTTACCAGGATAACCCAGGATGGGGGTCGGGACCTATGGAGGCCTACCAGGGTAACCACCTTAAGCCATGTGATGACACTCTCTCCTTAGAGTCACTAGTGTTTGTGAGTTGAGTCACATGGATGTTTGCGAAGTCATGTAGTTCTATCGTACTTGCCTTATTTGCTTGCTTGAGGGTCTTCTACTATCTCCTAGCATGATGGGGTGCTTCCATTTCGGGATCACATGGTCGGATGGTAGTGCCACTTCCCATCGGATGTTCCGGATTGTATCTTCAGGCGAGGAAAGGTTTCGCTGGTGTTTCTTGGTTCGTGATTCATGTACCAACTCATGTTCATGATCATTGTTCAGTTGAGACCTTGTGGTCATTGTATCAAACTTTTATGTAACCTTGATATTGTAACTTTTGGATTCCGTGGTATTTTTGGAAGCCATGTATTTATGGATATTGTAATATTATATCGGTGGAATGTATGTTAATTTAGTTGCTTTGATCTTATGTATAAATGAAATATGGATAAATGAATGCATTGGAATACTTTGATTCTTTCATTATGGAATTTAGATGTATGTGTAGGTTTAATTTTAAGCATTTAATTTACCTAATTAAATGGACAATTGGATTAACCATGGTGTTAATATAATCTATGAATTAATCTTTGTTGGTAACCCTTAGGAAATCATGTGTTAGACTTCCGCTATGTTATTAAACATGCAATTGTTATAATTAATGCACTTAATCTTTTGAAAAAAAAATATTTCACCATTTAGTTGCCTAGTTGTGTTGTTTTCCTTTAGGGTTCTTGGTGGGGCATTACATTTTCCATAGATTTCATCCATCCTTCATCCTTGCATGCATCCAAAAAATTTTTAGGATGAACTTCTAATAGAAGATATATATTTTCCTGCTCACTTGTCTTGACAAGTCTCCTGTTTATGTGCACTCCTTCATTCTTATCGCTAATAATTTTATCTTAAGAGTGATTCTTTTGAACAATCTTATTGAAGACTTGGGGGATAATTTCTAATTACTTTTTCTTATGTTTTGTTTTCTTATTTTAATTTATGTTCTTCTTCCTCTTGAATGCATGAAACAACATCAGGTCCAAAATCCTTAGGAACTGGTGCAATTTGTTCTTAATCTTCACCTACTCTAATATTTGCACTTTCAAATATCTACATGTATTTCTTCTTTTTGAGTTATCGAGAAAGATTACATAATCAATTCTTGAATCAAACTTTCTGAGATCATATTCATCTCTTCTGATATAACACTTGCTTCCAAAGATTCTGAAATACTTGACATTATCAAGTCTTTCTTACCAAATCTCGTAAGGGGTATTAGAATTATTAACTTCCACCTTCACTTTTTTTAAGAATATACATTGTAGTATGAACAGCTTCCTTCCAATAAATATTTGGTAGATTAGCATCTTTCAAATTTTTTACCCATCTCTTGAATAGTCATATTTTTTCTTTCAGAAATCCCATTCTATTGTGGTGTCCTATGATCATACACATAACTCATAATACCATGCTCTTCACAAAATCTTTTAAACTCATTTGATGTAAATTCACCTCCTCTATCAGACACTAAGCATTTGATCTAAGCATCCATGTCATTTTCAACCATAGATTTAAAAACCTTAAATCTATCTAAATCTTTAAATTTCTCTTTTAGAAAAGTAACACAAGTCATTCTAGAAAAATGATCAACAAGTATCATAAAGTACTTTTCACCATTAAGTTCCCTTGTCTTAGTAGGTCTGCATAGATCAATATGTATTAGTTTTGAAGGTTTTTTAGTAGAAAACTCCTTGTTCTTCAATCTTGTCGTTGTCTATTTTCTCATCTAACATTATCTTCATAATGTCTTTGCAGGCTTGGTAATATTCCACAAATCTCTAACTGCATGTGTAGTGCTAATCTTCATAAATTTATCAAGGTTTATGTGTCCCATTTTCTTTAGCCAAATCCAACACTTACTACTATGTGCAATTAAACAACTACCATCTTTAACTTCCTTTAAAATTAATACATATTTTCATCAGTACTTGTTCCTTTTGCAATCGACCTTCCAAAGTTACCTTTTCAAATTTCACAAACCTTATCATGAAATATAAGTCTATATCCTTTACTGCATATTTGGCTAACACTAAGAAGATTGTATCTCAATCCTTAACATACAAAACATCTTGTATCTTGACCTTTCCATTGTTGCCACAAACCTAATCATATTCTATACCATCAAACATGACTGATCCACACTTTTTCTTTTCAAAACTGACAAATTTTCTTCTATCACTTACCATGTATTTGAGCAATCACTATTAATCACCCATGCATTTGGCTCCTCTTTAGTACGTAGAGAAGAACACACAATTAATAATATTTCATTGTACTCCTTAGGCTGTCAAATATTGGTTTTCTCATCATCATCAACTTTCACAACCATAAACATACTTTCATCATTAAAATTATCATAGTCCCCGTCTTTTGATGAATGGCTACTTCTTTGGAGTAAAAACTTATTTTAGGCTTATCTCCTTTGTCTCTATCATCAAACCTCTTGTTTCTATCATCTCTTCTTCTATTTCCTTCTTCTCTATAATGAAATCTAGCTACAAAATTACCAATCCTTCCATCATAATTGAAACATTTTTATAGGTAACTTACTTTTGTATTTACTAGCGCCCTTGTTTAGTCCTCTCACTGTAAAGGGGAAAAATTTTATTTGGCAATTTGCAACATAGAAGGAGAAATCACCAAATCAATTTTTGCTTCGGGGAGGAATTCCTTTACATTCGAAAGAGGGGAGAAATCCACTAGATTTAGTCACAAATCAGATAAGAACTAAATACTAAGTGGATTGATTGATTATGATGTGTTTTTCCCTCTTTTGTAAGATGAAATTTTGATTTAGAGTAAAGTGCTGAAATTGGAGACAAAACTAAGAAAATAATGAGCTACAGGTTTGGGATTTTGTCTTGCACCTAGATATGATTAATATAAGATGATTCGGATCTACCCTCTGAAAATGCCCTGAAAAAGCAGGGACTATGACGTGGCAAAATGATCCTCCAAATTTTCTACACACCAAAAAGGGTTGTTACATCTCTATGTCTAAAACTTATTCTGAGAAGCACAATTGCGCACCTATTTCCTGCACACAGAAAGAAAGGGAAATAGGTTAGGAATAGGGGCTTGCCTTAGGTCAAACCTTGGTTTTGAAATTAACCATGAAATTGAGATAAATGTAATTGAAATAATTGAAAGGAAAGGTTCTCCTTTTGAGGGAGATGCTTAATTATGACTAAAACTTGAATGATTATACCTCCTTGTAAAGTTTTGCTTGCTTCCACATGGAATTAGGGTTTCATGAAATAGGATGTAGATCTTCACTTCAATGCTCGAATCTTGACTTTATTTCTACTCTAAGGCTTGAAGGAAGACTGTAGATGCTCAATTTCTATTGAATGCTTGATCTCATGTGTGCTTTAATGCTTATTGATTCTTCATTATGTTCAAATGAGAGGGGAAATCCTCTTTATATACTTGCTTGTCAGGAAAATTAATTAATTTTCCAACATGAGCCGACACAAAGAGGGAAATCACACTCAAATTTAAAATATTGAAATGGGATTAAAGAGGGCCCAATTTAGGAAGGACCATGATACCACGCCCTGGTCCTACCCCATTTTGAGTCAAGATCAAGGTGCCCAAGGCAGCGCCAATCAAAGTTTTTGATGTGCATGAGCATAATCAGGTCTTCAATCAGGCCAAGGGGCATAAACACCAAGCTAAAGATGCAAATGCTATCAAAATTTCAAGGGGTGCAATTTTAGGATGCTACATTTAGGCCCCACTTTAGCAGGAGTATGAAGTCAATGATACTATGGGTAAAGTACAAAGGGTTCACATTGAAATAATTTCACCAAGTTGTCAAGGAGGCAAGATACACCAAGCCCCCAATGGACTTTAGGATCTCACAACTTCAATAACAAAGTAAAAGGGAAGATCATGAGAGAGAGAAAAAGAGAACCATGACTACAATTGGTAAGGTTCTCTTACTATGAGTCATGAAAATTAAAAAACCAAAAATTATAAAGCAAAAGCTAAGTAACTTTAAGTATCAAGATATGTAAGAGAGAGAATCATTGAGCGAAGTGTATGCCCCCATGTTAAAGCGATTGCGTGCACCTTGTCAGGAGCAATCTCTTTAAGGTAGGATACACCCAAAAAGATGAGCACGTTATTATAATAATAAGCCCCCAAGAGAGGACAAACCAAAGGATAATGAACACAAACCACAAAGAACATGGTGGTTTCACTTAACTTTGGGGTCAATATTATTTTTATGATAACTCATGTATATATATAGAATTGTCATCCTCATCCCCAAAGAAAGGAAACCACTATGAAAGAAAGTGACACATGTGCCTTTTGAGTCAACATGGGAGAGACCAAAATAGATCTAAATGCTTTGCATCATCCTCAAGTAGACAACACTAGGAACAACAAATAGAAGAATGGAGGGACAAATTGAAGAAGGATCACAAACAAATGAGAGAGAGAGAGAGAGAGAGAGAGAGAGAGAGAGAGAGAGTTAATGAAGCTAATCAAGCACATCATCCACCTCTAGATATTGCTCATCATTATTTTGGGAAGGTGGAAAATATGAAAGAGGAGCCACATTGAGCATGATAGATGGAGCTATCATAAGTTCCAAACAAGGACCATGCTCTAGTGATGAGTCACTTTGTCTATTACTAAGAGCTAGGATTAATGCTTTTGAATTTTTTTAGATAAATCATTGCCAACATCAACATATTTATATTCATCATCAGAAATATTAGGATCAAAATTTTCAACATCAACAACATTCTCACCTCTTTGATAGGAATAGAACTTGAACCATCATTTGTCTTAAGCATTTTGCTTCTTGGAAAATTAGGTTGAACATCCTCATTAGGAGAAAATGAAATTATGTCAATAGTGGGTGTTTTAGGAGAAGAAATGGTTTGGAAAGAAATTTCATGAGCTCTAGCATGATGTTTCCATCGATGTTCTCTCGCATAATAGTTTCATTTAGTTTTAGCTGAAGGTTGTGAAGGTTTAGGTTCACTGAGTATAGGATTATTTTCTTCTTGTAAGTAAGGATGCATAGGAGGGTGTACTTTAGGTTGAACAATAGGAGAGGTCGGTCGCTTCCCTTTGTAAGATGTAGGAGGCGGAACCACACCATATAAAAGAGGAATAGGAGATGTAGGGAGGAGACTAGGTCCATCATGAGGATGAGGAATAGATATACCCTTAGGAGGAATAGCTTGACACTTGGGAGGAGGAGATTTTCTATCCTTGGGAGGAAGAGTGAACTCATCCATAGGAGAAGGAATAGATTCTTGTTTGGGAAGAAGATTATTTCTTCCCTTAGGAGGAAGAATAATCTTATCCTCAATAAGAGGTATATGATCATCAAGAGGAAGGCTAAGTGTTGGATTTCTAGGTTTACTCAATGAAAAAAACATCTCATTTTTCCATTTTTAATATGATTTAAAGAGAGCATCACTTCTAGGTTGAAGAGATTGGAATTGTTTGGACAAAAAATAATCAAGACAAACATCTCCATGCCTTATCATAGGTTGATATAGTCTATGGTTAACAGTTATGATTTTATCATCATGAGGAAATTTCAAACACTTATGAACAATAGAAGTGATCACTTTCATGGAAGAGAGTGAAGGATTTCCCAACTTCACACAAAATTGATCAGGTGTAGGAATGATAGAAAATTTAACATTTTAAGAATTTAGTGCCAACATCGATAGGAAGTTTGATAGTGTTAGGGTTTCAAGAAGATCCGAAGCAAATATGAACTAACAATTATATGCAAATTTAAATACAAAAGATAAAGAAATAAACAAGACACAGATAACATAGAGATTTAACGTGGTTCACCCAGAATGGGTTACGTCCACCATACACAGCCGTCCAATCTTTCTTATTATCCAGCAAAAATAGTACATCAACCTTACGATGCCTTAAGCATCCCAGCCACTTATAACATGCATTTTTAGGGCAACAAACAAAGTCGGCCTTTTTTAGGGTTTTATTACAATGTCGGTTTTCATCAACAAAAAATGGCAAAAAAAATTTTCTTGGGGGTTGCCGCCCCCGAACCCCTGCCCAGGGCCCGGCCCGGCCCCGGACCCCAGCGAGGATACATGTTGAGTGTACAGTACTTTGCTGATCAGTTGCCACATTTCAACAATCTCCCACTTGGAGACTGATACTACACGACACCACTGTACATGCAACATCCGCTAGATAAAACACTAGGACTTGACTGGTATAAATTCCACAATTATCAATCAAGAAGACCAACAGAAACTGATGAAGAAATCAGCTTCTCCTGTGGAATTGCCTTTGTGAACATATCGACAGGATTCTCACTTGTGTGAATCTTCTCAAGCCGTAACTGACCCTCCTCCAAAATAGTCCGGATGAAGTGGTACCTGAGTTGAATGTGTTTTGTCCTTGAATGAAAAGCAGAGTTCTTCGCAAGATGAATGGCACTCTGGCTATCAGTATACAATGGGCTATCCTCTTGTGTCTGACTCAATTCCTTCAGAAAACATTGCAACCAAATCATCTCTTTGCTGGCTTCTGTAGCAGCAACATACTCAGCTTCAGTGGTTGAAAGTGCAACAACCTTTTGCAGCCTAGAAATCCAACTGACTGTAGTTCCCCCTATAGTAAAAACATACCCTGTAGTACTCCTCCGTGAATCAATATCACCTGCTAGATCAGAGTCAACAAATCCACTTAGAGCAGCATTAGATCCTTTGAAACACAATGCCTTCGTAGTAGTTCCTTTCAAATACCGAAGAATCCATTTCACAGCATTCCAATGTTCCATACCCAGATTACTCATAAACCTGCTCACAACTCCCATTGCATGTGCAATATCTAGCCTTATGCATACCATTGCATACATCAGACTGCCAACAACTGATGAATATGGGATGTTAGACATTTTATTAACCTCTTCCTGTGCCTTTGGGCACATCTCCTTAGTCAATTTGAAATGACTAGCCAAAGGTGTACTAACTGCTTTTGCATCCTGCATGTTAAATCTTTTCAACACCTTCTTTATATACTCACTTTGGGACAAATTCAAGGTTCTATTTTTCCTGTCCCGTGTAATCCTCATACCGAGAATTTGCTTAGCTGCACCCAAATCCTTCATAGCAAATGACCTGGCTAATTTCTATTTAAGATCATTTATATGTTGCATGTTAGACCCAGCAACAAGCATGTCATCAACATAAAGCAACAGGATAATATAACTGCCATTATCAAATCTCTTAAAATATACACAATGATCAGAATGACATCTATGATAACCGTGTTCAGCCATGAAATTATCAAATTTTAAATACCATTGTCGGGGTGCTTGCTTTAGGCCATACAGACTTTTCTTCAACCTGCACACCAAGTTCTCCTTACCTTTGACCTCATATCCCTATGGTTGCAACATGTAAATTTCCTCCTCCAAATCTCCATGGAGAAAAGCTGTTTTGACATCTAATTGTTCAAGATGTAAATCATCTGCAGCCACAAGACTAAGTATAGTTCTAATTGAAGTCATTTTTACAACTGGAGAAAATATTTCATCATAATCTATACCCTATTTCTGTGCAAAACCTTTTACCACAAGTCTGGCCTTATATCTTTTCTGACCTCCTTCCTCCTCCTTTAGCCGATAAACCCATTTGTTAGGCCAGGCTCTTTTTCTGCAGGTAAAGGGACTAAGTCCCAAGTCTTATTTTTCATCAAGGAGTCCATCTCCTCTTTCATGCCTAGTTGCCACTATTGTTTGGCATCCACCTGCATTGCTTCTTCATATTCTTCTGGTTCACCAGAATCTGTTAATAAAATAGAATACAAAGAAGGAGAAAATCTTTCAGGGGGTCTACTTGTCCTCGTAGAATGTCTAACACTTGCAGGAGTTTGTGGGACAATCTGTTGTTGCTGAGCATCAGGTACCTGTGGCATTTCATTTTCAGGAATCTCATCCAACACCACATATTCTTGTTTGTCCTGTTCATGCTTCTTTTCCTGCATCTGTTCTTTATACATAACCTTCTCATTGAATATAACATCTCTACTTCTAATTATTTTCTTCTTTTCAAAATCCCATAACCGATAGCCATATTCATCTATCCCATATCCAATGAAGGTACATTTCTGAGATTTAGCATCAAGCTTGGTTTTGTTTTCTTTATCAACATGGACAAAAGCTTCACAACCAAAAGTTTTTAGAAAAGAATAATTTACCTTTTTACCAGTCCATGCCTCCTCTGGAATACCACCATCCAAAGGGGTTGAAGGTCCTCTATTTATCAAATAGACAACAGTATGTACAACATTTGCCCAAAAATGTAAGGGCAATCCAGCATGCAATCTCATGCTCCTCGCACGTTCCATGATGGTCCTATTCATTCTCTCTGACACACCATTTTCCTGTGGAGTTCCTGGAACTATCTTCTACTTTCGAATCCCATTTAAGGAATAGTAATCTTCAAATGCTTTGCTACAATACTCACCTCCATTATCCGATCTGAGACACTTCAACTTTTTTCCTGTCTCATTCTCAACCAGAGCTTTCCATTTCTTAAAAGTTTCAAAAACATTTGATTTTTGTTTTAGGAAATATACCCATGTTTTTCTGGTTGAGTCATCAATAAAAATAACATAATAACAAGAGCCACCAAGAGATGATACCTGAGCCGGTCCCCATACATCTGAATGTACAAGCTCTAACTTCTCACTCTTCTTCTCTTTCCCAACCTTGAGAAATCTGACTCTTTTCTGTTTACCATAAACACAGTTTTCACATAACTCTAAATCAATCTTCTTTAGTCCTGGCAATAGATTTTTGGAGTGAAGGATTTTCATCCCTTTCTCACTCATGTGCCCAAGCCTATGGTGCCACATTATCGAATCTGTTCTTGCAACATTTATTGTTGTTGTCCCTGCAGTAACTTTATCTGTAGCAGCTAAGGTAGAGTAAGTGTTACCAGTACACGGATATAATGTGCCTACCTTCGCACCTTTAGCTACTACTAACGATCCTTTAGTGACCTTCCACATACTGTCTGAGAAGGTAACTATGCAACCTTCACTACCTAGTTGCCCTGCAGAAATTAAATTTCTTCTTAAATTAGGAACATGTCTTACCTCCTGTAGAAACCAGTCATTACCATTTTGCAACTTGAGCTTTATCTTTCCTTTTCCAAAAATTTGATAGGGCTCATCATCACCCAAATATACCTATCCAAAATCACCTTGAACATAATCTAGAAAATATTTTCTATGGGGTGTAGCATGAAATGAAGCCCCAGAATCTATTACCCAGGAATCATTAACATTATCCAAACATAAGATTAAAGCATCTTGTAAATTATTACTTGCAATATTAGCTTCCTTACTGTCATTTTCATTTTTGTCTCCTTCTTTGTTTTTCCGAGACCAACAGTCTTTCTTTAGATGACCAGGCTTTCCGCAGTACCAAAAATCTTTCTTTCCTCTAGATTGAGAGCATCCTTTCTTTGACTTCCGTCGTGACTTCTCATTCCCAGGGCCTTTTCCTCTTTCCTTTGATCTTCCTCTATTCTCCACATTCAAAACACTACCCGATGATGTTGGAGTCTCACCTGTGCTTTTTCTTCGCATTTCCTCGCTTAGGATAACACCAACAATATCATCAAATACCAAAGTATTTTTACTAGAGACAGAGTTGCTTACAGTCATAACCAAGCTATTCCAGCTTTCTGGCAAAGAACATAAAATCAAGAGAGCCCTAACCTCTTCTGCAAAGGTAATTTTTACCGAAGACAATTGACTAGTAATTGTATTAAATTCATTTAAGTGCTCCGCTACAGATCCTCCCTCCCTCATTTTCAAATTAAACAAATGCTTCATAAGAAATACCTTATTCGAAACCGAGGGTTTCTCATACAGCTTAGCCAATGTTGCCATCAAATCTATAGTCATTTTTGCTTCTGTTATATTGAATGCTACAGATGACGCAAGGCACAATCGAATGGATCCCAGTGCCTTTCTATCTAAAATGTCCCACTCTTCATCTGATATTGTGGTCGGTTTCTTTGCCTTTCCTTCCAATGGCCGCCACAAATCCTTTTGATACAGGTAATCCTCCATCTGCATTTTCCATAACTAATAATTCTGGCCGTTAAACTTTTCAACCTTGAATTTGGAATCCTCCATTGCTCCCACTCAAATCTGAAAGTCCTGCCAATTTACAGAAAACCTCGCTTTGATACCAATTGTTAGGGTTTCAAGCAGATGCGAAGAAAATATGAACTAACAATTATATGCAGATTTAAATACAAAAGATAAAGAAATAAAACATGACACAGATAACACAGAGATTTAACATGGTTCACCCAGAATGGGTTACGTCCACCATACACAGCCGTCCAATCTTTCTTATTATCCAGCAAAAATAGTACATCAACCTTACGATGCCTTAAGCATCCCAGCCGCTTATAACATGCATTTTTAGGGCAACAAACAAAGTCGGCCTTTTTTAGGGTTTTATTACAATGTCGGTTTTCATCAACAAAAAATGGCAAAAAAAAATTTCTCAGGGGCTGCCGCCCCCGAACCCCTGCCCGGGGCCCGGCCCGGCCCTGGACCCTGGCGAGGATACATGCTGAGTGTACAGTACTTTGCTGATCAGTCACCACATTTCAACAATCTCCCACTTGGAGACTGATCAGGCTCCACACCAAACAGATAGAACCAATAATAGGACAAGAGAAGCCATCAAAAAATTTAACTACCACATCAGTATCATCATATATCACTTGATGCAATTGCAAAGTATAAAAAAATTATTCATTTATCACATTAACCATGCAAGCTAGATCAATAAGCACTCCTTGAGAAGGTATGCCTATGATTTTTGTAGTTATATATAATGGGCTATCAGGTGCTTCAATAGTCTCACTAGGATCAAATGTAATGCACAAGTCCTTAGGAGGTTATTTTTGATCTATAAGGTTCACCATATTATTAGACTCAAGGCCAACATCATCGTGAAGAGGGGAAAAAGATTTGGAAGGATAATAAGATGGTTAGATTGCACATAGACAAACAATAAGGCATGAAACACAAACAATGCAATAAAAACTCAATTATACCTTGCTTTCACATTCTTCCTCAATGGAGCTTGGATTAAGTCGAAGTGTGCCCAAATGCCTCCAACGTGATGTTGATTTGCTCCTAGATTGCTTGATGTGGTTGGCTCTCCAACATTGTGCACAAATGGATGTGATGGAATAAGGATTGAAGGATGAAATGGCTAAGTATGGATGAGTGCTAATTTTGGCATGGTAAGGATGCAAGGATGGTTTCTTGGGAAAAAACTAGCAGCATGGATTTGCTAAAATTGGAGATGAGATATGAGGGAATGGAGTCTTGAATTTATAGGAAGAGAGGAGGAGAAATGGAGGGCTAGGATTGACCCAAGATGGAGGGTCAGGATTCATTGTGAGCCCATACAAGGCCCAAGAGGAGGTGTGGAGACCAAGAGATATGCCTTAAAGGCATTTCTTGTCTCCACACTCCTCAAGGTTCATTAGGAAGACTTCCCAATGTACCTTGAGAAGAACAAGGGATAGGATATTCCTTGAGGGATGGAAATGAAGAATTACAAGTTCTTCAAAAGGGATGGTCATGGGGATTGGAGGAATAAGGAGGAATTAAAAATTCCTTGGAAGATGAGATGCTTAAAGGAATGTGAGATTTTGAAAATCTCACATTCACCTAGGAAAAGAGCATTTAAGGAGAGTGGTTGGATGGAAGGGACAACGAGTCGACTTTGTGGCTAATCATGATGATTAGCCACTAGCAACTCATTAGGAGAGGGATTAGAGGAAAGATTAGATGGGATTAGGGTAGATAAGATTTGTAGGAGGATTTGACTAGGAGAGAGAATGAGTGGAGGCAATTAAAAATTAGAAGAATAATGCTAAGTGAGTTTCTAGAAGAATTCATTAGGTTAAAAAAGGTGATTTGTAGGAATCACTTAGGTTAACTAGTTAATTGAAATTAATTAGTTAAGAGGAAGAATTTGAGGAGATTTAATATTGAGGATTTTTAGAAGAATAAAAGGGGGTTGATTTATTAAATAAATCAATCAACGGAATATAGTGACAATATTAATTATAATCAATTAATTTTGGGGAGGAATTAAAAATTGGCATAATTAATAAATTAATTATGTTAGGAACTTAAAATAATTAAAATAATTATTTTTAAGTGTCTACACATCGGTCCCAATCACATTAGTGGAATGAGAAGGTAAAGGATTAATGAAAATTTGAAGGTTTTGATTAGGAGGAGCTACTGATTTGTTTCCTTTATCATTCACACTAGCCACATTTATGATATTGTTATCAATCAAGTCTTGAATTTTACTTCTCAAAGAATAACACTTCACAATGGTATTATAAAAAGGCTTTGGAATCAAAGGCAGGTGGTAAAGGATTAGTTGTATCAATTGGTTTACTAGGGGGAAGTTTCAACACCTTCCTTTGTAAAAATTGCGACATAATACTATGTAATGATTCATTAAGAGGAATGAATTTTTTTCTAAATTATTTGGACAAAGGAGGCACACCTTTTTGGGTTGCTACTTGAGTGTTGTTGTTGTCATTGAATTTGATGAATCCCTTATTCAATTTGAACTTCACAAAAGGTGGTTGAGTACTTGTTATAGTTGACTCATGGAAAGATGATAGTTGTGAAGTACTATGCACAAGTGCGTAAAGGAAGTAAACTCAAAAAAGAGGAGTGTATCCCTAATATCTTTTTGCAAATTAGAAATGAAAATTATTTGAATATCTTGATCAGGAACATGAAAAGAAATTTGAGAATATAAATGATTATATATATACCAATAAAATCAATGATTTTTCTTTCACACCTTGCTTGCAATGCAGCAAATCAGTCAAAGTAATTTTAGGATCAATATTATTGTGAAATTGTTGAATAAAAGAATTAGCCAATTGTTCAAAACAAGTAATAGAATAAGGAGGCAAAGAACAATACCATTTAAAATCTTTATCCCTTAATTTTCTAGTAAATAATTTAGTCAAAAATATTTAGTCATGAGCAAAGTCACTACACAAATTTTGAAATGTTTTAACATGGGTCAGGGGATCACTTTTTTTCATTATAAAGATCCAATTGAGGGACTTCCACATGTTTATGAGGGACAAATCGAACAATGTCATTGGATAATGGGCTTGCTACATCAAATGTGGGCATATTATACTTAGATTGATACATAGAAGCTATTTGTTGTTGTAAGGAAGACACCGTTTGAGCTAGATTATTGATGGTAGCTTCGGTAGAAGGATTGAAATTAGACTTGTTGGATTGAGGAGGGGTAACATTGTTGAATGAAGGAAGGGGTTGAGAATAAGGAGGGATATTATTATAGGAAGGCAAGGGTTGAGAATAAGGAGGTGCAACATTATGATAGGTAGGTATGGGAGAGGATTGGGTAATAAAATAGAAGACTCATGGTAGGAGGAATGAAAAAAGAGGAGATGCCCCCTTGACTAACATTTGTAGGTATAGGAGAAGGTTGGGTAACAAATGGAAGACTCATGGTAGGAAAAATGAAAGAAGATGAGTTGCCCCCTTGACTAACATTTGTAGGTATGAAATTTTGTGTAGAGGTAGCCATGATGTTTGATGTAAATGTGGAAACACTAGCCATAGGAGTAGTCAAAGGAATGGAATGATTAACTTGATTGAGAGGTTGTGTCTAACGTAGGGCTTTGACACAGATCTTCATGGGCATAATATTAGAATCAACAATATGAGAAATACCAAGTAAGATATCAACACCAAGTTTATCACTTTGAACCATTATTTTTAATTCTTCAATCAATGGGAGAGCTTCACTTTTTGGGTATTGTTGACTCATCCATTGTTGAAGATTTCTAAATTGATTGTCAATCTTCTCCAATTGATCAACGAAAACCCTAGTTAGTGATTCCTCTACATCATGAGAATTATCTAAAGAATGAGGATAAACGGGGACATTTGTAGGATTGGAAGAACCACTAATATCCTCATTGAAAAAGTTATCCAAATTAGGCTTCATCTCCTCGATAATTAAACCTTGGGAAGCCTTAATTATACAACTTCTTATCATGAGGATATTGTAGGTTGGACTAATAATAGTAAAACTCGTGCACTAAGGGAGGCAATTTAAAAATTTGAAGTTTGAAGTTTGAAATTTTAATTTTCGAATCTAAATTGCAAAATAATTGAATAATGCAAAATTCTAGGAAAAATTATTACTCAATTAAATGAACAAATTGATTGAAATAATAAAGAGCAATAATGCAACCTCCTAAGAAATTGAAATTTCAAATTAGGATTATGTAAAAATAACCACTTAATTTTAAAATTAAAATTATCCAAAAGAGATTGAATTTTAAAATTAGGGCCTTGTGAAAATAACCGCTTAATTTTAAAATTTAAATTTTGAAATGTGGGAATTGAAGGAATCAATTTAAATTTTAAATTTTAAATTTAAAAATTAAGGTTTGTTTAATTACCCACTTTATTTTAAAATTTAAATTTGAAATTTAAATTTAATCCAAGATTGCAATTTTGAATTTGAATTAACAACTAAGTTTGAAGAAGGAAATTCAAAATTTAAACAATCCACAAGCTCAATTTGTAAAATTTTAAAAGTTATTTTTTTTTAAATTAATCACTTAATTTTAAAAATTTGAAATTGAATCTTGGAAGTGAAAATTTGGATCTTGAAATTGAAACAAGAATATCAAATCTGAAATAATTAATTCATAATTTAGAGAATCCACAAGTTCAATTTTAAAATTAAAAATTAGTGTTTTTCAAATTAACCACTTAATTTTTGAAATTTGATTGCAAATTGAACATGTAAATGAAAACTTGAATTGTAAAATTGAAGAGTGCTCAGATCTAAAATAATTAATCCAATTTAGATAAATCACAAGCTCAATTTTGAATTTAAAAATTAGGATTTTAGTGAATTTAACCTCTAATTTTTTTTTAATTTTCAAGGAAATCAAACTTGTAAATGAAAATTTGAATTGTAAATTGCATACATACTCAAATCTGAAAAAAAATCAGAATTAAAGGTGCAAAGAGTTGGGTTCACCAAAATGTGAAGTGAATTTTTTTTTGATTTGGCAATTTGCAACATAGAAGGTGTGTCGACTTAAGTTTTCACCTCAGAAATTGACCTGCAACTTGTTAGTCCATCATGAAAATATAAAAGCTATAGGAAATCAAGCTTCAACCAATGAAACAAAATGAAATAAAGTAAATAAAACAAATTATACCTTAATGGATTATGTCTCATTGTGTCCTAACCACATTGTTCTTGGTTGCAGATGATTTTCTCTCAGACAAGCACTGGTAGCTTCCAAGATGGCAAGTGTAGAGTGGATTGATAAATGATATGATATGAAAAAATCCATGAAAATGATGTATGCTAATTTTCTCAAAACCTCTAAAATGCTTAGACAAATGAACTCACAGATGCAAAGATTAAGACTCCTAGTTAACTATGAGATTAGTTATTAGTTTTAAAAATGGCTTAGGAGACCTCTATTTATAGATTTTTGAGTGCATAATCTTAGGTGGTAGAGATAAACGGTCATGATTAAATCTTTCTTTTTGGATGGCTATGAGCAAGAGACTGAAAGTTGAGAGAAAGGGGGAATGAGAAGACAAGTGCCACTCATCTCACCTTGACTGAGAGGAAAACTGAGAGAATCTAGGATTTGGTTGGAGAATATTTAGGGATGGAGGGACAAGTGGAGATGGAATAGGGTTAGGTGGACAAAACCTCCTCCAATAATATAGGAGTGTTGGAGCAAAAATAGGGAGGTTTCAAAGATTATGTGCACATACACATTTTATTCATGAATATGGGAGTTGGAGATAAGTGGCTTATAAATGATTTATTTTTATTTGATTTTATTGATTTAAATTAGCCACATGATGGATGAGTTGGAAAAGGTGGAGATGAAGGATGAGTTGGAAAGTGGTAATTAAATAATTGTGAAATTATTTAATAATAGAACTATAGGCTAGTGAATAGTGCACGAATATGATAAGGAATGATAATTAAATATTAAATATTTAATTATATGGCTTAGAAGAAAGAGGGATAATGAATTAATTAATTAAATGTTTCAACTCAATTAATTAATAGAAAAATTTCAAATCAATTATTTAATAGAAGAATAATCATTAAATAAATATAAAATATTTATTTAATTACTCAAAACAAATTTTATGTGTATACATTTGGCCCCTCCTTGAAATGATGTTGAAACAACATTGTTTCAAAGATTAAATCAAGTCTCGATGATGCCCCTAAAGATGATAAAAATCCTGATTATGTGCCCCCTCGGGAGATTGATCATGAAATTATAAAAAATTTGATTAAGCAATTAATCTCACGATAATTGATTGAAAATATTTGATTAAAAATAGGCCCTTCAATTAAATAAAATTGCCCCAATTTGAAAAATAAATTACCCCTTCAAAAAATCAAAAAGGTAATAATAAAATTAACCATGGGCTCATTTTATCCTCATTTGCATTTTGTCAGCTTTTGGAGAAAAAAGAGGACGTGTCTAGGAGTGTTGAGCTAGCAAGATGGTGATCCTGTATGAGAACCACAAATTTGAGCATGTTCATCAATATCAGCGACCTATCAAGCACGACCCACTGGTGAGTGACCTATCCCAAGCTTAGTTTTTTATTTCCGTACCAATTTTCCATGTTTTTCGCATGATTGAAAGTCTCATTAAATTTTTTTCGATTTTCGTGCTTTGGTTTCTCACTTTTGATTCTTAGGTTAGCACTTCCATTGGTTAGGTTTCATTTTTGTTAGTTTAGCGCATCCACCTTGTATGTTTACTCATATGTTATCCTGTTGAGCGCTTTTGTTGAAAAAAAATGAACTTTTGTGATTGATGCAATGTATAAGTTCATTCTGATGAATTTGATTGGATGTTTGATAGATTGATGGACAATCTATGATTATTGATAAGATTGATCAATGAGTTGATTGATTTGATTGATCAATGATTTATAAGCAATTTGATTGCTTGATAGATGGTTTGACTGATAGGATAACTGGTTGTTTGTTGATTGATGGTTTGATAGGAGCTCTAAGAGATTGATTGAGTCTCTGATGAAGAGCATGATATCTTGATCATTTGATCGATAGCATGAGTTTCTTGATAGATAAGATTTGCTTGAAATGTTTGATTGATAAGATAGATGATTGATGGAAAAACTTGTCATATTAAATAAGAGAAATTTGATGTTCTCTAGTGTCGGGAGAAATTCCCGACTATGCACCAATTGGTTCCAAAGTTGAATCAAGGTGAGATTAGACATATTAATGTTTGTGATCTATGTCACCTTTTGTATATGCCAGATATTATGCATAACAGGGGTTTGTTGACAATATTGGTTGAGAGATGGTATAGTGAGCATAACACGTTTCACCTACCCACTGGTGAGATCAGTGTTACGCTCAAGGATGTATATAAGATCTTACATATTCCTATTACTGGCGAGCTTGTCTAGTATGACTACTAGGATTTAGGAGGTATTGAGGCCTGCAAGGCATTTTTTGGAGATGAGAGAATTAATGGTGGGGAGATCAGATGGGAGGATATGGTTATGCTTTATGAGACTCTCCTAGTTATACTCACATGTTTGATTGGTGGATTCATCTACCCAGGTAGGAGATCACAAGGGTTTGTTGTCGAATGGGGTGACATTATTCAAAGTATGATGGAGAACCATACTCGATATGAATGGGGTGTTTGCATGCTCACACATCTTTATAATGATTTACATCAAGTCGTTTATGATGGCTGGGCTAGTTTGTCTACTGGATGCATACTCCTCCAGATCTGGTGTTGGGAGCACATAGCTATCACACGACCAGTGCACGGTAGAGTTTGAGGAGACAGTCAACCTTTTGTTTACTTGTACAGAGGTATCATTACTCAGCATAAGCTGGATAAGCTAGAGTATTGGAGATGGGTTCTTGATTCTTTGGATACAATTATTTGGCAGTCATACATACATTGTGAGCCTTGGTTATAACATGCTCGTGTGTTACCATTGATCTTGCATAACAGATGTCTGATTGACCGTACTCCTTTCATCATTGAGAGATAGTTATTTGGTTGGATTTTGAGACAATTCAACTACATTCAACATATGCCTTCTGGTGTGGCCATGTATGTGTGAGTATAAAAGGACATGTGAGATTGGGGTCCTTTGTCTTTTCATGTAGCATACACAAAGTTTTTGGTTATTCCTATTGTAGCTTATGATTTAAGATCTCATATTTTAGATGTAGGTATTACAACTGATTATGCAGAGTATCTTCTTAATCATCCATTCCTTCGCATTACTGATCCTGTGGACCCTCCTCCCAGCTCAGGAGGTGAGGAGTTAGATTATGATGATCCTATTATGAGGAGGCGAAGATGGAGGTGAGAGCTTAGAGTTGCTTGAGAGGTTGGAGGGGATGAGGGTGGTGATGATCGTGAAGGGAGGCGAGGACAAAGAGGAGGTAGGGCTAGAGTCCAAGGAGGACCTTTTGGATAGATTGGTCAGGTTGGTAGGACAGGGAGACCACTTCCTATGGTAGGTAGAGATGTAGGCTAGTTTGGGAGGGATACAGGCAGAGGGAGTGGTAGGATTGGATCAATGAGGGAATTACCCTCTTCTGGATTGGGTAGAGGTGGTGGATTGGATAGAGGTTAGGGGAGGGGGATTGATTTTGGTCAGATCCGTCCAAATCCTAGGGTTATAGCGACATAGGGAGGCTGGGATGAGGGTGAGGAGAATTTAGAGGAGAATGTGCCACTGATTCATCTGTGGATCATGATATCCACATTGGTTCAGACTCGAGCTGGTGGAGAGGTAGGTGAGGTGGGTGGTGACGAGTTTATGCAGGATGCACCTCAACAGGATGTACATCAGCAGGAGACCATGGATGATCTCAGAGCACAGATTGATCAGCTAAGAGCATAAGTACATGCTCTCACCCTTAAGAGAGATAGACCATTGAGGATATATGGAGATGTACATGGTACACTTGATCATATACAAGAGGTTGGTTCTAGTACACTCTCAATCAATACTGTAAGAGCATTATTCAGAGATGGGAAGGAGATTGCACATTGGTAGAAATTATATGAGGATCTGGTCTCAGAGAGCCAAAGAGCAGGTAGCTATGCAACCACAGTCAAGATGGATACTAGTAGTGGTGGGGTTATGGGGCCTCATCAAAGAGACATGGATCAAGGAGAAAGACCATCTGGTGGGTCTTCTCGTCCACCTCCATGGAGACAAACAAATTTGGCGACAGTGGCACTAAACACCCTTGATTTGAGACTTGATTTGTATCATGGGACATTGTATTTTATTGATTATTTCTTTGGGATATCATTGCATACTTGAAATTTTTTTATGTTTATGATGATATGTAGACATAGACTTTATATGATCTTTGATTCATGATTTATTATGCATGCTACTATGATGATGATGATGACCTATATGCATTAATTATATCAATGATGCTATGATGATCTTTTCTTTCCTTTGTGTTTTATGATGTTATAATGATCTATATGCCTCTATGATATGATAATGATCTTTATAAAATGATGTTACCTATGATTATATGATCTATATGATGAGAATGTTTCTATAATTTACATGATCTATATTCATATGAAAATTATTCTATGATTCTTAACTTAAAGAATTAAATGCAATGATCTACATGAAAATGCTTATAATGATGACTTATGCAATGGATGTTTATTTCTGTTCCATGATGTACATGCATATGATGATGAAATGATACTAAATGAGATGCATTTGATTTTGATTTGATGATTTAAATGCCTATGATGATTAGATGATGAGATAGTAATAATAATGATGTAATAATATGGTTAGCGAATCTAAATGCGATTAAATTAACCTAATGGATAAATGATTCTAAAGGAACTAATGATAACTAAATGCGAAAATGATAATGATAAATGAACCTAATGCAACTAATAATAATAAGATCAATGCAAATTGCACTCTATTCAAATTAATGCAATCCTAATGTAATTAAAATGAATGCAACTAATTAATGATGAATGATGAATGACATGATGATTATGATAACATGCACACCTAATGATTAAAAGATGAAATGAACCTAAATAATTGAATGCGACCTAATGCAACTTAATATGATCAATGTAAATTATTTTTGTTTTTCCAAATATATTCAATCTTTATTTCAACCACTGATCTCAAATGAAATGTGATGAAATGCTTATAATGCAATTGATAATGAAATGCTTATAATGCAACTAACAATGAAACTAATCTAAAATGACCTAACATAAATAATACTACCATTGCTCACATGATTTCTTGTAATAGTTCTTGAATTCATCGTTGAGCTTTTACATTGTTGTAAGAAAATACAAGAAACTTGACATAATTATTCAAGTTGACCTAAGTACTTCTTACATAGATTTTGATTTATCAAGTTAATACAAGCAACTTGATATGATGAACCAAGTTGACTTGAGTATTTCTTGCAGAATAGACAAGGATTATCCCCTTTTATGCATGACTCGTTACATCCTCCATGATCTTTTGTTGATCATATCCTTAGATGAGTACATACATTACTAAGAGATAAACCAGAGACAACAAAAAAAGAAAATAATCATGCCCCATCATAGCTCCTCTAGTCGTGGACATCATCGAGTTGCATAGTGTACATGATTACCAAAAATCAAGATATAACATTGAATCATGTATGTCGTACATATGTTCTTATAGTCATTAAATGATATATTCATATTGATGAATGATCATTGATAATTATTCATTACTTATTGGTTGAATCTTTGCATTATGAGTTTCACGATTCAATTGTTACAAATGTCTTGATCTTTGTTGCCTTGTTGCTTGTCATATGTTTCAAAACCCTAAGTGTTTTTGGTTATTCTAAGTTTTTGAATGTTTTTGGATTTTTTGAAGCTTTTAAAGATGCCCTTAGAAAAGGTTGTAGGATTTTGCCTCCAGTAGAAACAAACTTTATGATGGATATACAAAGGATAATCCAAACCATAGTGGGATGTGATGCAGACATGATTGACTCTGATAAAATCCAAGACAGTGACTATGCTAAGTATGTCAAAGATTGATAACTGTTGATAAGCTACATATTTCCTACTAATGGTTCAAAACAATGGATGCAATAGATGAAATGGATATTCTAGGATGGATAGATGCAATAGGATGGATAGATGAAATAGGATGGATAGATGAGAAAAGCGATCTCATAGATGGATGAATTGACTTTTAGATAGCATCTGTTTACCAGGTTTTCACCATCTAAATTTATTGCATTTTTTTCATATATTTGATTTTTTTTTTACTGTTTTCGTTGTTTTTGTATTTTTCTCTTTATGCTTTTTAGGGATTTTTGTTGCTTTTCTGATTTTTTTAGACATTTTTCCTGCTTTTTCACTATTTTTTGGTATTTTTTACTAATACTTTTAAGCATACAATTTCTTCAGATGCATAGTATTGATAGGCTCATTGAACTAATCACCTTCTGGTGTAGATAATTTGTATGCTTCTGAATCATATGCTGCTACCATGACAAAGGGACCCAACTAGTTTGGCTCAAATTTACCTTTCTTTTCTCGATCTTGTTGGTTACGTGGATTTTCTCTTAGGACTAGATCTTCAATATGAAAATGTGTGGCTTAACTCTATGGTTGTAGCTTCTCACCATTCTCGGTTGGTATGCTTTTAAGTGATATGAAGCATTTTGGCGACGTTCCTGAATCAACTCAAGTTCTTGAAGCCTAGAGACTCGTTGTTCTTCCTCTGAGATAAGACCTTTTAAGGACTCCCTTAGAGAAGGTATCTCTACTTCTACTAGTAATATTGCTTCTGATCCATACACAAGGTAATATGGAGTTTCCCTCGTTGGTGTATGAATGCTAGTTTGGTATGACCATAGAGCGGGATTTAGCTGAACATGCTAGTCTTTACCAGCTTCTTTGACTATTTTCTTCAGGATCTTTAGGATTGCTTTATTTGATACCTCGGCTTGACCATTTCCCTATGGGTAATATGGTGTTGAAAACCTATGTTGGATATGAAATCGCTCACACAGTTCCTTCACATCTTGATTCTTAAATGACCTCCCATTATTAGTGATGATGGTCATAGGGACTTCATAGCAATAGATTATGTAGTTCAAGATAAATGATGATATTTTATTTCTTGTCACCTTTTTCAAAGGCACTGCTTCAATCCATTTAGTGAAATACTCAGTAGTAGTCAAAATAAACTTATGTCCATTAGAAGATGAAGGATTTATCTTACCCACTAGGTCAAGTCCCCATTGAGAGAATGGCCATGATCCTGCCATAGGATGCAGTTCTTGTGCTAGTGTATGGATGAGATTCTAATGGACTTGGCATTGCTTGCATTTCTTGGCATATGTAAATAAATCTCTCTCCATAGTAGGCCAATAGTAACCCAATCGAATAATTTTCTTAGCCAGCGTTAAGCCACTTGAGTGCGTGCCACAAATACCTTCATGTACTTTGTTGAGAAATTTCTCAGATTCCTCTTATTTGAGACACATAAGTAGATTGCTATCTAGACCTCATCTATATAAAGTATCAACAATGATAGTATAGCGAGATGACTCACCGATAAAATTTCTTTTCTGATTGCAGGATAGGTTAGGGGGAAGGATATTCTCCTTCAGTTATCAATAAGTTTGGCTATATAAGGATTGAACTGTTCCAAATATATGACGAATCATGTGGGTGTTCTCGGACTCAATGGTAGTATGCAAGATATCTTCCACTAGGAATTCGTAACGTTGTTGATTCTCTTGGGTCTGCAAAAGAGATGTTATTGTAGCCATTGTATCTGTTGCTTTATTCTCATTCCTTGGGATCTAAGTGAATGATATTTCTTCAAAGTGCTCTTTAAAATCTTCAACCGGATTTTTATAGGGCATCAACTTGTCACCCTTGGTTTGATAATCATCATTTATCTAGTTGATTATGAGTTGTGAATCTCCTTAAACATGTAATTCCTTGATGTTCCATTAAATGGCCATTTTGATCCCAATGACAAATGTATCATACTCTGCAGTATTGTTTGTGCAGAATCACAATCTATATGATTTTAGAATTGTGTGGCCTTGAGGTGTTATGAACAAGATTCCCACACCTGATCCATGTTGTGTATAGGATCCACCAAAGTATGATTCCCAAAAAATTGTGCTAACTGTCAAAATGTTTGCATCAGGAAATTCAATGTGCAATGGTGTGTCATCTTGCAAGGGTACTTCAACTAATTGATTAGCAATTACTTGTCCTTTGATAGCTTTCCAATCAACATATTCTATATAAAACCCACTTAGTATCATACCCATTTGGCCAACCTACCTGTTAATGTCCAATTTATTAACAAATACTTAAATGAATTTATTTTTTCTATCAATTTTATAGAATGAGTCAGCATATAATGTCGCAATTTCTGAGTTGGAAATACTACTGCTAGGCACATCTTCTCAACTGATGTGTAGTTCAATTCATAACCTACAAGTGTCTTGCTAAT
This sequence comes from Cryptomeria japonica, assembly GCF_030272615.1. Lineage (NCBI taxonomy): Eukaryota > Viridiplantae > Streptophyta > Pinopsida > Cupressales > Cupressaceae > Cryptomeria > Cryptomeria japonica. The sequence continues at coordinate 239,534,236 of NC_081412.1, read as the reverse complement.
GTAATATACTGCTCTTTCTTTTCCTTCTTCATCATGTGGTGCTTAGAGAGCTCCTATTGATACATTTATCACTAAGATGTAAAGCAACAATGGTTTTCCTTTGATTGGTGATACCAATATCAGAGGATTCGCCATATATTCCTTGATTTTCATGAAAGCTTCCTCACATTTATGATCCCATTTGAATGGAACATTCTTGTGTAATAAGTGAGTGAAGGGATGACATCTATCAACTAACTGAGAAATGAATCTTCTGATTGACTGCAATCTCCCTTGTAGAGAACAAAATTGGCTTATGTTCTTAGGTGACTCCATCTCCATGATAACTTTAACTTTTTCAAGGTCTACTTTGATTCCACATGTTGATATAATGTACCCAAGAAGTTTTCCTGAGATAACTTCGAATGCAAATTTCTTTGGGTTCAATATTAACTAATACTATTCAATCATGTCAAAGATCTTTCCCAAGATCTTCAAGTGTTCTTTCCTTGTATGAGATTTTGCAAGTATGTCATCCACATATTCTTCCATTAATGTATACATCATTTCCTAGAAATTTTTTGTCATGGTTCTCTGATAAGTTGCTCCTGCATTTTTAAGCCCAAATGGCATGACATTCCAATAGTAAATATCCCATGCACAAGTGAATGTTGTCTTTTCCTGATCTCCAGGGGTGATTTTTATTTTATTGTACCTCAAGAATCCATCCATTAAGGAAAAAATCTCATGACTTGCTGATAAATCTACAATTATATCAATGTTGGGTAGTGGGAAATCATCTTTGGGACATGCTTTGTTCAAATCTCTGTAGTCAGTGCAAACTCTTATGCTTTTATCTAGTTTTGACATTGGTACAATACTCGAGACCCACTCTAGATAAGTGATAGGTCTTATGAAACCCACATCTAATAGTTTTGTTAGCTCTTTTTTGACAAGGAGAGCAATATGTGGATGCATCTTCCTTAGCTTTTTCTTAACTGGTTTTTCTTTTGGATCTACATTGAGATGGTGTATGATAAGATTTGGATCAAGCCCTGACATGTTTGCATAGGACCAAGCAAAATTTATTTGCCTTTGTTTGAAAAACTCTATGTAGTCTTTCTTTTCTTCACCTGATAATGATGCATCAGGATGAAGGACCTTGGGATCCTTTGGTGTGCCAATGTTTATTGCTTATGTTGGCTCTATCAATATAGAAAATCTCTCCTAAAAAATATGTAGGGAGGGTGTCAAACCTTCCATCTTCCGGTGCCTCCGGGAGGTTTTCACAATCAGATACATCCTTTATTTTTTGTCTTGACTGATCTAGTGTTGCCATAAAATGGTTTTCAACACTAGGTCTTTTTCCTTGTTTTATTTAAATTTTGCGACTGGACAATTTGACACCCTCCAGACTGCAAGAAGTGTTACTTGATTCACCGATGGAAGATATCTTAGATGTGATTGGTTCAATGGTGTTAAGATATACAACTAAGGCATGATCATTGGAAAAGATATCCAATTCAGGATTTTCAGTGTTTTCCCAGTCAATTAGTTTTGGATGAAGCATAGGTAGGTCATAGTCTTCGTCATCATTGGGTATTTCAATATTCATGACATAATAGTAATAATTTGATGTTGAGTAGGTTATGTCATAGATGGAACTCTCTTGAGGATAATCTTTCCCAAGTGCTCCCTAATTAGCTCTAATGAATTCATGATGGGTATTTTGTGATTCGCTTGCAAGTGACTCGTCATCCAACGTTTGTCCCTCAAACGAATGAATTGTATCAACACATACATATTTGGTACTGCAAGTTCCCTCTGGGTCAATTTCATCAGATTCATTTGTGGCTTGAAGTTGACATACTTGTGCACATGATGTAGAGGATTTTGTTACTATTTTTTTTGCTAGCTTTTGCCTTCTCTTGAACTTAGCTTCTTCTTGACTAATAGTCATTCCTGCTTGACTTTCTATTAGATCTTCTAGAATTATTCCATATCTTGGTGTTTCTTGCTCAATGTTTGATATAAATATGATATTCTATTGATCTTATGATGATTGATTGGTGACTGTATGTGTTCCTTGTGTTGTCACTTCTTGATTCTTCTCATTCTCTTTTCTTTGTTGTCTTGCATATGCCTCTTTTCTCTGAATCCTGAATTCTTCTTGCCTTCTTTCTAGCACTCTTCTCTATTTTATGGAAAGTGTATCTTCACTTGTAACAATTGTTTGTTCCTCATCATTCTCTTTACTTGATGCATCAGATAATGGGTCTGGACCCCATTCACATTCATTTGAATCTATCTCTGAATCATTGTCTAGAATCACACCACTATATCTGACATGAATGTTATATGGTGAGAATAATTCTTTGATTTTCGCCATCTATTTTTTAACTATTTCTGGAATGTCTTGATCGGGTTCCATGCTTGCTTGTATCTTTTGGACTTGTTTGTAAGATTCTTCTTCTCTTTTTATAGCAATCTCTTCTGGTTGTCTCTCATATTCTTCTTGTTTATGCTTTCTATTTACTATCTTTGCTGCTTGATGTAGTCTTTCTTGCTATGGTTCTTCTTTAGGAATTGCTTTCTTTCTCCACTTTGGGTGTTGATAATTGTGTTGCTTTTATTTTGATTTAGAATACCCATCTTGATTTATCTTTCTTAGATTGTGTATCAGGATAAATGGGTTCTGAAATACCTTCTTAACGCTTACCAATTGGTTATTTTCCTTCATATCCCATCCTTTTCATGATTTTATAAGCATTGCCATATTGCTCTATGGGAATAATGATTTCTGCAGCTATTGCTATAGTTTTGTTTTCATCTTTGTACAACCAGCTAATAATATCCTTGTCTTTAGTTTTCTATGAAAGTGTTCTAGCAATAACAATTGATCCATTAAACATTTCAATTGATTTCAATTGGATCTATGGTTGAGCATTTATAAGTTTTCCATATGATTTAGGTGAAAGTGGTAAGTTATGCAAAGAGTACTTCTCCATTCCTTCATCATTAAATTTGAGCTTTTTCTCAAAGTTCTGCCATATTATTTCTTGAGTTTCCTTGGTGGGATAGACTGCTTCTCTATTATGTGGAACCCTTGCATCTTGTGCTAGTTTTAGATTATTGCAACATTGGCTAGATTCTACTAACATAGTGATTTCTTGTCCATTATGAGGAAACTTAACACACTGATGGTATGTAGAAGGAACTACTTTCATGTCATGAATCCATGGTCTTCCCAAAAGAATGTTATAAGATAGATTCATATCTAGAACCTGGCACAATGTATCTCTTTCTATTGGTCCTATTTCGATTGGCAACACCATAGTCCCTTTAGAAGAACGCTCTTCCTCATCATAGGCCTTGATAGTTATTTTCTTCTTTGGATCCACTGCATTATCTGAATATCCCAAAGCCTTTATTAAACTTAATGCACAAATATTCAAGCCAAATCCACCATCTATGAGTACACATTTGACACGGGTTGTATGAATGGTGACTTTGATATGTAGGAGAGCATTGTGAGGGTGTTGTAAGGATGCGTCATCATTTTTAGAAAATGATAAGTAATGAGAAGCTATGAGGTGTCCCACTGTGTTTTGGAATTGGTCCACATCCAGGTCTTTTGAGACCATTGTTTCTGCTATAGCTCTCACCAATATTTCCTTATGCATAGGTGAGACTTCTAGGAGCTCCAAAATTGATATTTGGGTGGGTATCTTTTGTAATTGTTCCACTAAGTTGTATTGGATTGAAGTGGATGTTGATTCATTCATTGTACCCAGAAATGTAACCTTTTCTTTGCTTCAAGTGATGGTGTTAATCAGTTCTAAAGGTGTTTTGTCTTTGACAATAATGATATTTACCACATCATCATATGTGTAAGTATAGTTTATCTTGGATTTGCCCTTGTCATCCTTTGGGTTATATTATTCACCTTTTTCATAATTTGGGAGTGGATTTTTGAATGCTATATGTGATTCATTCCTCTTATGACCATCCACTGTGATATCTCCATTATCAATTGTCTTGAATAAGGTGATTTAATCTTTGACAATCATTCGTTTGATCTCCTTTGTTTCGATGATAGTTGCAAAAATGATTGTCATTTCACCAACTCGATTTGATTTGAGGCTCATAATTTCTTGCTTCTCATAAGATAATCAATTTATTCACAAGAAGAGTCTTTAAATTTGATTCCAATGGTTCCCCAAGATTTGTGAATTTCCTGCAGAGATTGGAGAAGAAAGACTTGGGTTTACTGTTCTCTTGATTGTGGTTGTTTGGTTCTTGACTTGATAAGTTAAAGATTGGTTGTTGTTTGTCACCATTGTTATCATCATTTCCTCCATTGGAAAATTTTCTATTCTTTGACCAGAACTTAAGTTTTTCATTGTTATTATTACCATTGTTGTTGTTGTTATAGGAATTATTGTAGAGTTTTAACTCTCCCTTCTTTACCATTGCATCTTCTTTCTTAACACCATTTTCAATCATTTTCAAAAAAGTAGGAGGACATTGCAACTTGAGTCTATAACTCATTTCACTAGTAAGATTGTGAATGAATATGTCCATTTTCTCTTGATTTGGTACATCTCTTAGATACCTATTAAACAATCATCTCCATCGTTGTAAAAAGACCATGAAAGGTTCACCGTTCTTTTGTTTGATATTACAAAGGTCTAGCATTGTTATCTTATTTCTTATGTTGTAGGAGTATTGTGAGATGAACCTATTTACAAATTCTTCAAAAGATTTAATCCCAGATGGCAATATTGAGAACCATTCCATTGATTGCCCACTTAAAATTCTAGCAAATAGACACATCAGGTAAGTTTCATTGTGTGCAAACTCCATACTCATAGTGCAAAATTACCTAATATGATCTTGAGGATCGAATTTCCCATCATATTTATCCTATTTAGGTATTTCACAATGTTGTCAGAATGGAATCATGTTTAAATTCTTGTCAAAAGGATATGGATAGATGTCCTGCAATGAATATTTCTGGGAACTCGTTCCATTCTGCATATCCTATATTTGTTGTTTTAAAGTTTGCATTTATTGAGTGAGAGTTAATAGAGGATTATCAACATAGGTCCTCCTTGCACCCTCATAAGTTCTTCTATCACTTCACTCTCTTCTTGTTTCATCTTGGTTCCTTGTATCATTGTGGTCCCTTCTTGTTCTATCTCCTCTTGTTTCTTCATGGTTGACTCGATTTATGTCATCGTCATTGGGATCATCAGTGTTTTGATTATGAGTTGATTCCACATCTTGTTTCAAACTTTCCATGTTAAAAACTTGTGGCAATTGTGCTCCTGAATTTGCCAACATTAGAATATACTTCTATTTTTGTTTTTCCAAGAGTTTTTCTATTAGTTTGTTGAATCTAGAATCTTGTTCAAGGTCTCTAATGGTATTATTCACTGCTTCTTCATCAACATCTGTGTATCCAAATGGCTGAAACATTGAATTTTCTTCTTCCATTTGTTTTTGTTGTCTTCTCAATTGCTCGTGTTGAGCTCTAGTCCAAACTGGCATATGATTGATTTGAAACTTTTGAAGTTTTGATTTTCTAGATGCAACTCAATGGGTGATAACTCGTTTAGGATGATAAGCTAAATTGATTTTACCACCCCTATTAGTGTGTTGAGATAAGGCATCCCTTTATTGAAAAGCATGTGCTTGTAAGGTTTCTTCATCAAACTCTATTCCATAACCATGTAGATAGTTATGAAAACAGTGTAGGAATATGCAATGCTTTAACAAAATTTTAGGGTTGATGTATAAGAATCTCCTCTTCTTCAAGATAGCCTTATAACTAGGTTTCCTTTTCTTGAGGTGATATTGAAAAGTTGTATAAGCATATAACAATTTTCAAGTTGTTTGATTCCAAAAGTGAGTGCAATTTTGATTTTGATATAACCTAGGTCCAAATAGGAACAATCTATCCAAGATGAACAAAGGTTGATATGATCTAGTTTCGTGATAAAGGATTTGATGTATCTTGATAAGAAACTAATGATGATGATGATTTTGCACTTGAGATGGTTGAATCAATAACTTGTTGAATGTTTATGCTTATGAAAACCTTTGGAAATGACTTGTTTGATTGATAACATTGATTGTTTGACTAGTTTGAAAACCTGTGACAGTTGAAAATGAATCTCCCCGAAAAAGGGTATCTAAAATTGATGTTGAAATTTTTCTCTAATATGGGGAAATGCTCACTGTTACAGATGCACTATCCTGTTGAACAAAAATGTTGTCTTGTGCAATAAATGCATTGTTCTATTGAGTGAAAGCACTTCTCTGTAGTTGTAAAACCATGAACCTAGGGTGTGAATGTGTTTTGTTGCAAAAGCATTGTTTTGTAGTTGTAAAAGTGTGAAGCTAGTGTGTGAATGTAATGTTTATGTTGCAAAAGTGTTGTCTCATTTAACAAATGTGTGATCCTATGACTCAAATGTGTTGTACTATTGAGTAAACGTGTTATCCTAATGTGCAAAAATGTTTCTCTGTGTTGCGAAAGCGTGATTCCAACTATTTTGATTGAATTTTTCAGTTTTCCAGCAAGTTATCATATTTGACTTGTTTTAAGATGATGATTTGTCAATTTTTTGACCATTTTGAGAACATTTTGTAGACACCAAACACACAATGTTTGAAAAATCAAAGTGTACAAGCAAGTACAAGTCCTATGGTAGGCCAAGACAATAATTGTTGAATCTCACGTGGGGTTTCCCCTGAGGCTACGCTATTCAAAGCGGCTATCTAGGTGCTTGACCCCACTGGCTCCACCCGCAACACTCACTTCTAGGGAAGCCAAGCACCAGTTTCCATGAAAACTCCCCATGGCAAACTGCATATCTCTACTAGGAACCATATGTGTGTGAGCTACTTTAGAGGTCCGACCTCCTGTGCCAACAATTAGAAGGATTTTGGAAACTAGACAAGATGGTTTTTAGTAAGGGCTTCTAGTTATGTGGCCATACATGTGGCACTTTACACTCTGTAAATATAGAAGGCTCCCAGCCTATAGAGGTTGCGTTCTATAGGGTTTATGGGGAAACATAGTGTCGATATGAACTAATCAACACATGTTGCCCTTAAATTTTGTCTTAGACATGATTTATTAGAAGTAGATTGGAAGGACTCGATAGTATCTCATTTCCACTTGGGTCGTTCGCCTCTCATTGGCCCCCTCAAGGCAACTCGGGAAGGCAGACCCTCTAAAGGTAACACATAAGATAAAAGAAGGTCTAGCTTTTTTATCACCATATTAGGGTGAGAACATACTCACCTACTACTTTTAAGCAAACACGGTAGACAATGATTCTTTTTAACCTTTAGATCATTTATGTGCAACTACCTTATTGAAAACACACAATGCATGTTTGCATGTTTTTCATTAACCCTTTAGTTAACCTAGACGAAAGATGTATGATTTTTTACTTTCCAAAAGAACTCCTAGTTAGACTAAGTGAGCAAATGCATCAAAATTTCTCAAGATAAAACTTGCATGTACAGAAGTTAGTAGTTTGCAAAAATTGAGTCTTAGATAGTCGAACTTGCAGAGATTTGTTAGCTGATAGATTGTTAAATTTCAAATTTTGTAGATAATCAGAATGAAAGCACTACCTTGCAAAACAAAAGTGCTAACCTACTGAATAAATGCGTTGACCTACGTAATAAATGTGTGATTTCATAAGCATTAGTGCTAACCTGAGAAATAAAAGTGCTAACTTGTGCAATAAAAGTGCTAACTTGAATGATAAATGTGGTAACCTATGTAGTAAAAGTGCTAACCTATTGAGTAAATGCACTACCAAATTTCACACACGTGTGAGACTGGATTACAAATGTGTTAATTCATTTAGTTATTAAGACAATTAGACATGATATTAGAAGGAGATGTGTGAGGCCTCAGCCCCATAGTGGGTGCCAAAAATGTGTCGACTTAAGTTTTCACCTCGGGAATTGACCTGCAACTTGTTAGTCCATCATGAAAATATAAAAGCTATAGGAAATCAAGCTTCAACCAATGAAACAACATATAATAAAGTAAATAAAACAAATTATACCTTTATGGATTATGTCTCATTGTGTCGTAACCCCATTGTTCTTGGTTGCAGATGATTTGCTCTTAGACAAGCACTGGTAGCTTCCAAAATGGCAAGTGTGGAATGGACTGATAGATGATATGATATGCAAAAAAGCTATAAAAATGGTTTATGCTAATTTTCTCAAAAACTCTAAGATGCTTAGACAAATGAACTCACGGATGCAAAGATTAAGACTCCTAGTTAACTATAAGATTAGTTGTTAGTTTTAAAAATAGCTTAGGAGAATCTATTTATAGCTTTTTGAGTGCATAAGCTTAGGTGGCAGAGATAAACGGTCATGATTAAATATTTCTTTTTGGATGGCTATGAGCAAGAGGTTGAAAGTTGAGAGAAAAGGGGAATGAGAAGACAAGTGTCACTCATCTCACCTTGACTGAGGGGAAAACCAAGAGAATCTAGGATTGTTTGGAGAATATTTAGGGATGGAGGGACAAGTGGAGATGGACTAGGGTTAGGTGGACAAAACCTCCACCAAGAATATAGGATTGTTGGAGAAAAAATAGGGAGGTTTCAAAGATTATGTGCATGTACACATTTTATTCATGAATATGGGAGTTGGAGATAAGTGGCTCATAAATGATTTTTTTAATTTAATTTTATTGATTTAAATTAACCACATGATGGATGAGTTGGCAAAGGTGGCAATGAAGGATGAGTTGAAAAGTGGTAATTAAATAATTATAAAATTATTTAATAATGTCCAACTATAGGCTAGTGAATAGTGCACAAATATGATAAGGAATGATAATTAAATATTTAATATTTAATTATTTGGCTTAGAAGAAAGAGGGATAATGAATTAATTAATTAAATATTTCAAATCAATTAATTAATAGAAGAATATTAAATACTATTGAATTAAATAAATTAAACTTTTCAAATCAATTATTTAATAGAAGAATAATCATTAAATAAATATAAAATATTTATTGAATTACTCATAGCCAATTTTATGTGTATATAGAAGGAGAAATCACCAAATCATTTTTTGCTTTGGGGAGGAATTCCTGTACATTCAAAACAGGGGAGGAATCCACTAGATTCAATCAAAAATCAGATAAGGACTGAATACTAAGTGGATTGATTGATTATGACGTGTTTTTCCCTCTTTTGTAAGTTGAAATGTTGATTTAGGGTAAAGTGCTGAAATTGGAGACAAAACTAAGAAAATAATGATCTACAGGTTTGGGATTTTGTTGTGCACCTGGATCTGATTAATATAAGTTGATCTGGATATGCCCTACAAAAATGCCTTGAAAAAGCAAGGACTGTGACGTAGCAATACAATCCTCCAAATTTTCTGCACACCGAAAAGGGTTGTTTCATCTTTATGTCTGAAGCTTATTCTGAGAAGTACATTTGCACACTTGTTTTCTACACACATAAAGAAAGGGATGTTGGCATTGTGTTGTCATTGATGTCAACTAGTATGGGATGTCTACCGGTAGAAGAGATGTATGTGCAACACTATCAAGGAGGATTACAGGTTGAGATATCTTTGATATCACCTTGTGTTGTAGGACACGGACAAGGTAAGGATGAATGACCACTGGAGTCACCGGTACACAAGCTAGTGCCTGACTTGTGTGGATGAGTTAGTAAGGTGATTGGTACCGGTACATTAAATCACCAATATGGAAAGGATATCAACTAGTAAGTGATGTGTTGACATGGAGAAGACATATCAACCAAGTGAGTGGTTGTCATCCTGCAAAGCTCATGATCGATGTACAAGCTGGAGGGCCAAGGTGCTTGAGTTTTTGTTTGTGATGAAGAGGCAAAATGTTACTTAAATCACATCAACACTGGAGGAGAAGAATGAACAGGTCACGGGTATGTTGTGGGGTTGCAGAACAAAATGACTCCCACCGGATGAAGATGCAGTCATCATGAGAAGCAATGATTAACAGTGAATGTGTCCACACTAGATCACGTGTACCTATTTGAAGATATGCTACAAAAACATGGAAGTCACATGAGTACATTGCAAGATGTAGAAGACAAGGTATCACTTCACTGGTACATGGAACTTATCTCCTGTCATGCATTATGTGCATCATAGTTTTGTGAGATAAGGAAGAAGAGGTGTGCATCAAGTGCATGAAATCAAGGATATGCATTGAACCAACTAAGAAGGCATGTTGAGATGCTGATATAGATCAAGAGTGTTTACTGGTATTTAAGTCCATCGGTAATATGAGAAAGGTGTAGATGTAGATGTCCTCCCACTTTTTGGGAATGTTCATGCATGGAATAAACATGTCTGAAGACCGGTTTAGGTGTTCCACCGGTAGTTCAATAAAGTGAAGACATGAGTCAACTAGTAGAATGTGACATATCGATGTTGGCATTACAATAGAAAAGAGATTGTTGGCATTTCAATAAGGATATTGAGAAGGTTTTTGGAGATTATTGATATAACTGAAGAAGGATGATTACTGTCTTAATAATATTATTTTGTCATTGATGTCAAGAAATTGATTTTCTGATTCAGTATGATGTTGCCATATCTTGAGAAGTATGTTTTGATGATTATTAAGAGGTCAGTAAGTGACACAAAAGAATGTGATAATAAAGGGGAGAAATAGGTTATTCAATGGGCAACTATTACCGACTTAGTCAATGATGAGAGCATCTTGTTTTGATTGTTTTGATATCCTACACATATTGTTGATTATAAGTTTAATATTGTATTATGTCACTGAGCAAGGAACCTAGTCGGTAAACCCTAAGGTACCTAGTCGGTAAACCCTAAGGTTATCAATATCGGTTAAAGAAGGCAGAATGTCTATCGAGCGAAGTTCAGTATTAACCGAGTAACAACTGAGTTATAATAGATCACATTGGATGGATAAAAGCATTATTTAATGAAGGATGTTGATGACCTGGAGATGAATAAATGATTGGTATGTTGCACAAGAAGTTTTTGTTAAGGATCTACGGCAATGAAAAATCAAGAGGAAAATCTACAGCACAGATTGAACCGCAATAACCTAGCACAAGTTCCTAGGAAGGAATGCAAGTTCCAAGGTGAGGTAAAATGTTTTCAGATCAAAAGATTCATTGAACCTAGTCCAATTTAATGATCTGATGGCTAATATTGATCATGGGAAATGTGATCAAGGAGATTAAGCAGTTAGAAATTGTTTATAAATAAGGAACTATTGATAAACAATGGAGGTGGGCAAATGTATGCATAGTGATGCTACAGGATTGTTTACTGAGCTCAGAAGCTTGAAGATCTGATTGAAGAACATATTGAGAAGCCCAACAAGGGACTAGATAAGTCTTATGACAAGATTGTTTTGAGCAAATAGAATCTGCTTTATCATTTCAGATGTGAAGTTGCAGATATAATTTATTACTGTTATTTATTTTGTAAGTGACAGGAAATCTCTTAACCGAGTGGACCTAATAGTCTTATTTGTAAATCCTCTAGCAAGGTAACATTCTAAATGAGTGTTTGAAATCCTTTGACAAGGTCACTTCTAACAAAGTGCAAGACTCTAACAAGTCTGAGGGAAATCCCTTAACCGGGTCACATCTAGCAATGTGTTTGTAATCTTTAACAGGATTTTCTTTTAACCAAGCATACTCTAGAAGGGTATATTTCTTAGTGGGTCTGAAATCCCACAGTGGTTTTTCCTTTTTTGGGTTTCCACATTAAATCTGGTGTTATATGTGTTGTGATGTTATTTGTTCATAAGTTTGAATGTTTTATAGTTTTAGTTACATATTCTGAAGCATAAGCTATTGAGGTTGAATCTGTTGAATATATTGCAATAGTTAAGTTTGTATGATTCACCCCCCCCCTCTCATCTTATTAACTATTGGCATCAAAACTTTACAATTGGTCAGAGTTGTGGGCTCTAGAAGAAAATTTTAAAGGTACTTGAGGCAAAGATCTGAAGATGTATAAAAGGGATGCACCAAAGTTGAACAAGTCAAGTTTCTCCAGATGGCAGAAAAGGATGAAGCTACACTTATTAGGAATTGGAGAATATGCAACATATTATTTGGATAATGATTACATACCACCTAGCACCAACTCGATGACCATGGAAGAGATAAAGGCAAAGCAAGAACATATTCAAGCTATGATTGAAATAACATCAGCATTAACCGACTCGGAGTTTAATGATCTAGAAGGCTATAATGATGCAAAAGCGATGTGGACCAAGCTCATATTTGTGTATGGTGGTGATGAACATGTTCAAAGAGAAAAAGTAGATGGTCTAAGAGGACAACTTGAATCCATGAGAATGAATGAAGGTGAGAACATAACCCAATACAGTACAAGGTTAAAGGAAATTGTCAATCAAATTAAAGGAGAAGGAGGAACTATTGAAGAAAAGGATGTAACAAGTAAGTTGCTTAGAACACTTCTACTTGCTTATGCCATTTGAGTCTCTGTAATCAATGAATTAAGGTCTTTACCAAACATGTCAGTCTCTTTGGATGCCACTATCAGTAAGCTACATGCATTTGAGTTAAGTAATTTTGATAACAGTGGGTCTTCAATAAATAAAGTTGAATTTGCATTCAGTTTTTTTCATATTGGTGAATTTGATGACTATAATGATAGAATGAATAAGTATTCTGAAGGAAATCACAGTGGAGCAAGTGAGAAATTTCATAAAAACATGGAAGAAGTACGCAAACTATATGAGGAAATCAGAAAGAAAGAAGAGTTTGAAGCACTATTGGCCAGAGGGTTACCGAGAGGCAAAGGTAAGTATAAAGGATAGCTACCTTTGAAATGTTTTAATTGTGATAAAATAGGACATATGGCTTCTAACTGCCCTGACAAAGAATCTAGTGAAAAGAGAGAATACCGAGATAACAGACAGAAAGACAACCAATACAGAGGACACCGAGACTTCAGAAGGAGAGATAGAAAGACATGCCTAGCAGCTGATGAGGAATCCAACGATGATAAATATGATGAAACTGATACAAAGGAAGTTGTTTATGTGGCTATTAAAGATGGATCAGATGAAGAAAGGTATGAAGAAAAAGCCCTAATATCTCACATAAATAATAATGATTCATGGATCATAGACAGTGGATGCTCACATCACATGACAGGTGATAAACACAAGTTTGTTAAATTAGAAGACTATGATGGAGGATATGTAAGATTTGGTAATGATGCACCATGTCCGGTGAAAGGTAAAGGATCTATAACACTTCTTGACAATGCTAAATGTGATGATGTATACTGGGTTGAAGGTTTGAAATACAATTTGTTGAGTGTAGCATAGCTAAACAATACAGGATACCGAATAGAATTCCAAAAGGGATCTATCAAAGTTCATGACAAACATGGAAAGTTGGCTACTACCGGGACACAAACAAAAGGTAATACATTTCATCTTGACTCAACTCGAAACAAATGTCTATATGCAAAAATAGAAGATACCTAGTTATGGCATAAAAGGTTTTGTCATGTAAATTTTGATAATCTGATCAAAATAAGTAAGAAGCACCGAGTAAGAGGTCTACCGAGCCTGGAAAAGCCTGAGAATGCTATGTGCTGAGGATGCCAGATGGGTAAGCTAACAAGATCAAGATTTACAAGTAAGTCCTACACTTCTAAAGGAATTTTAGATCTAGTACACACTGATCTTTGTGGTCCCATGAAAGTTCAAAGTTATTATGGTGATAAATATTTCATATTATTTGTGGATAAATACTCAAGGATGATGTCAGTTATGTTTTTAAAAGAAAAATCAGAAGCTTTTCAAATGTTTAAATGGTACAAGGCAAGAGTTGAAAATAAAACAGGAAGACAGCTGAAATGTCTTAGATCTGATAGAGGAGGAGAGTTCACTTCTGATGAATTTAACTTACTCTGCAATGATCATGGTATAAAAAGGCAAGTGTCTGCACCAAGAACACCTCAGCAAAATGGGATAGCTGAGAGAAGAAACAGATCAATTGTAGATTGTGCCAGAACCCTAATGATAGAAAAGAGGGTACCTCAAACATTTTGGAGAGAAGCAATCAGCACTATAATTTACACCCTGAACCGAGTACAACTGAAGAAAGGAACTATGAAGACACCATATGAAATTTGGTATGACAAGAAACCTAATGTAAGTTATTTTAAAATCTTTGGAAGTAGATGTTATGTTCACAAATATGACAGAAATGGAAAGTTTGATCATAAAAGCGAGGAAGGAACATTTCTTGGTTATTCTTCTAGAAGTAAAGCATTTAAATGTCTGATCAAATCATCTAACAAAATAGTAGAATGTGAAAATGTGAAAATTGATGAATTTGCATAAAGAAATGATGAAGGAAATTCCAAAGAACTAGAAAATTATGAAGAATTTGTTTATGTTCAACCGAGAAGTCCTACCGAGAAAGTTACTGAAGAAAATGAAGATAATATCTAGTTACCGAGTGATGAAGAAGATCATACAGAGCCTACCGAGCCTATATTAGCCAAATATGTTAGAAGAAATCATGCATCAAGTCAGATTATAGGAGATAAGGATGATCTAGTGATGACAAGGAACAAACTTAGACAGAACACATGTCTGATATTTGAATTTGAACCAAGAATAGTAAAAGAGGCATTTAACAATGGAGATTGGGTAAATGCTATGACAGAAGAGATTGATCAAATAAAGAAGAATGAAACATGGAAATTGGTCCCAAGACCAAAGGACAAAAATGTAATCGGTACAAAGTGGATTTTCAGAAACAAGCTGAATGAAAAAGGTGAGGTCATTTAGAACAAAACAATACTAGTTTACAAAGGTTATGCTCAAGAAGAAGGAATAGATTATGGTGAAACTTTTGCACCTGTGGCTAGACTTGAGGGAGTAAGAACATTATTGGCATATGTTTCTTTCAAAAATTTCAAGGTATATCAAATGGATGTTAAATCTACATTTTTGAATGGTATACTAGAAGAAGAAGTTTATATTGAACAGCCTGAAAGATTTGTTGAAGACAAGAGTAAAGATCAGGCATGTAAATTAAACAAGGCTTTATATGGTCTGAAACAAGCACCTAGAGCATGGTATGAGAGACTGCACTCTTACTTAATCAAGATTGGTTTTATAAGAACAAGTGAAAACAACAATATGTACATGAAGAATGATGAGGACAATGGAATACTGATCTCACATATTTGTTGATGATATTATTTTTTGTGGAAATGATTCTCTATGCAAGAACTTTGGAAATTAAATGTGCAAAGAATTTGAGATGTCATTAATCAGTGAGATAAAGTATTTTATAGGTTTACAAATACTGCAAATGAAAGATGAGATTTTCATTACTCAATCCAAGTACATAAAGGAAATCTTGAAGAAATTTGGAATGGAGGATTCTAAACATGTAAGTACTCCTATGACTACTAACTATAAACTATCAAAGAATGATGAATCTGCATCTGTTGATGAGACACTTTACCGATCTATGATTGGAAAGTTGCAATATGTTATTCACAACAGGCCAGATATAGCACATGCAGTAGGAATAGTTGCAAGATTTTCTATAGATCCCAAAGAAACCCATATGATAACAATCAAGAGAATTTTCAGATACCCGAGAGGCACTGAAGATTATGGCTTAGTATATGATGCTAATTTATATTGATGCTGATTGGGCAGGAAACATTGATGACAGGAAAAGCACAAGTGGTGGAGCTTTCTTCTTGGGAGATAGAGTAGTAAGTTGGCTTAGCAAGAAACAAGGATGCATTTCACAATCAACAGCTGAAGCTGAATATGTCGCTGTAGCATTGAATTGTACCAATATAGCATAGATCAAGCAACTGTTGGAAGGTATAAATGAGGAAGTTACCGAGCTAGTAACTATATTCTGTGATAATACTAGTGCCATTAACATTTCAAAGAATATGGTAATGCACTCTAAGACAAAACATATCTCTATAAAGTATCATTATCTCAGAGAAGAAGTTCAAGAGAAGAAAGTTGTGCTGGAATATATCAGTTCAAAGGAGCAAATAGCAGACATCTTCACAAAGCCACTGCCAAGGGACACTTTTGAGTATCTCAGAAGCAAGTTAGGGGTCCTACCCCTATCTTTTACTCACTGACAGAGTTCGGTGAAAGCATCAATTTGATGACTCTATAGAATACTATTTGTGGATTGATGTTGATTTATGCACTTTAGGAGGTTTTCTAAAGGTGTGCAGGAATTAGTGAATAGAGACAAGCTGCTCTGACCAAAACTGAGTTGATACATGTGTAATACAGCAAGGCAAATCACTTCATAGGGGAAGAAACCATGAATTAGCTCTTTTTTTTTTCTTTTTGGCATTGTTGTCAAAGGGGGAGAAGACTAAATGGAGAAGTTAGACTAAATGGAGAAGATAACAGCAGACTAATGATAGGGTGAGAAGACTTCAGGATACCGCTCAAGGATAACAGGAAAAGTCTAACAACAATCTGAATCCGAATCAGTTGGAAGAAATCAAGTTGGTTTTGCCATCAATGCCAAAGGGGGAGATTGTTGGCATTACAATAGAAAAGAGATTGTTGGCATTACAATAGAAAAGAGATTGTTGGAATTTCAATAAGGATATTGAGAAGGTTGTTGGAGATTATTGATATAACTGAAGAAGGATGATTATTGTCTTAATAATATTATTTTGTCATTGATGTTAAGAAATTGATTTTCTGATTCAGTATGATGTTGCCATATCTTGAGAAGTATGTTTTGATGAGTATTGAGAGGTCAGTAAGTGACAAGTAAAAATGTGATAATAAAGGAGAGAAATAAGTTATTCAATGGGCAACTATTACCAACTTAGACAATGATGAGATCGTGTTGTTTTGATTGTTTTGATATCCTACACATGTTGTTGATTATAAGTTTAATATTGTATTATGTCACCGAGCAAGGAACCTAGTCGGTAAACCCTAAGGTTATTGATATCGGTTAAAGAAGGCAGGATTTCTATCGAGCGAAGTTCAGTATTAACCGAGTAACAACCAAGTTATAATAGATCGCATTGGATGGATAAAAGCATTATTTAATGAAGGATGCTGATGACCTGGAGATGAATAAATGATTGGTATGTCGCGCAAGAAGTTTTTGTTAAGGATCTACGACAATGAAAAATCAAGAGGAAAATCTACAGCACAGATTGAACCACAATAACCTAGCACAAGTTCCTAGGAAGGAATGCAAGTTCCAAGGTGAGGTAAAATGTTTACAAATCAAAAGATTCATTGAACCTAGTCCAGTTTAATGATCTGATGGCTAATATTGATCATGGGAAATGTGATCAAGGAGATTAAGCGGTTAGAAATTGTTTATAAATAAGGAACTGTTGATAAATAATGGAGGCGGGCAAATGTATGCACAGTGATGCTAGGGGATTGTTTACAGAGCTCAGAAGCTTAAAGATATGATTGAAGAATAGATTAAGAAGCCCAGCAAGGCCAACAAGGGACTAGATAAGTCTTATGACAAGATTGTTTTGAGCAAATAGAATCTGCTTTATCATTTCAGATGTGAAGTTGCAGATATAATTTATTACTGTTATTTATTTTGTAAGTGATAGGAAATATCTTAACCGAGTGGACCTAACAGTCTTATTTGTAAATCCTCTAGCAAGGTAACATTCTAAGTGAGTGTTTGAAATCCTTTGACAAGGTCACTTCTAACAAAGTGCAAGACTCTAACAAGTCTAAGGGAAATCCCTTAACTAGGTCACATCTAGCAATGTGTTTGTAATCTTTAACAGGATTTGCTTTTAACCGAGCATACTCTAGAAGGGTATATTTCTTAGTGGGTCCAGAATCCCAGGTGGTTTTTCCCTATTTGGGTTTCCACGTTAAATTTGGTGTTATATGTGTTGTGATGTTATCTATTCATAAGTTTGAATGTTTTACAGTTTTGGTTACATATTCTGAAGCATAAGCTACCGAGGTTGAATCTATACTGCAATAGTTAAGTTTGTATGATTCACCCCCCCCCTCTCATCTTATTAACTATTGGCATCAGAACTTCACAACTGATAGGGTTAGTAAACCAACATAAAAGAGGAACCAGTAGAGTGTTTTATAGGTAATCCTATCTAGACCGACATGGAGAACCAAGCTGGCAGTTCATCGACATGGATGCCACATGTAGTCAAGGTGGCAGACTTGCATGCTGTGATAGATGGAATGAACACTGACATAGTAGTTGAAGAGTTGGTCAACATTAATGGGAGATCCCACAAATCATGAGACATGTTGTAGAGGTTTTTGGCTCAAGGTCTAAAGGACAACTAAGAGACAACTAAGAGTGATTTATTGAGGAGATCGAGGTAGATGAAGGAAACAACAAGATAAATCTTGGTGTTTGATAAGGAGATCAACCGACAAGGTAAAAAGCAGATTGCCAAAGATAGAAGGCATAATCAAGAAGGCAAGACAATAGTGGTGATGAGGAAACAACTATCTGGGCGATTAGATCAGGCAAGATTTGATTGGATTTAGTTTGCCTAAGTAAGGAAACCCTAACCACTCAAAGTTTGAATTGGTTTTTGGTGGGAAAACCAGTTTATAAATATGCTAGCCAAAATTAGAGATGGTTGCCACTGGATGAGAGAGTAGAGATGTTGCATAGAAGAAGAGAGTGCTACTGCAAAGTAATTGAGTGTTACTTCTACATGTGAGAGAAAATAAGTCAAGTGCTCAACGAATATCTAAGAAGAGACTGAGTGTGAGGGAGAACTAGGGTGAAGTATTCAACCGGAAGCAGTGCAGAACTGGTAGTGTCCATACGAGCAAAGCAGAAGTGAAGGAAGTTGTAGAGAAGGCAGACATTGGACCTACAAAGTGTAGTACCAATGAAGAGCAATGCAGTGAGGAGGAGATCCAATAGAGAAAAAGGAGAGTAGAGGTGAACCGATAGAGTTTACCAGTAGTGAAGTAACAGATGAGAGCAACAGAAGTGTATTGGTGTAGTAGACAAGGTATCTCACTGACAGAGTAATGTAGATGAAATGTTTACAAGATTCACTTGTAATAGCATGACTACTTTTGTACTTAAAGTTATCTTTGTGAACACTGAGTTGTATCTCGGTGCAGGGGTTGGTGCTCCTCAGGTTGGTGCCCTAAATCAGGGGTTGTAGCTCCTTTGGGTTGTAGCCCATAAACAATTTAGGGGTTGGTTCTCCTTGGGTTGGTGATAACTCTGATGCCAATTGTTAATAAGATGAGAGGGGGGGGTGAATCATACAAACTTAATCTTCAATATATTCAACAAATTCAACCTCGGTAGCTTTAACAGATATATGTAGCCAGAATTGTAAAACATGCAAACTTAAGAACGCATAATCATAACAACACTCATAACACCAGATTTAACGTGGAAACCCAAATAGGGAAAAACCATTGTGGGATTTTGGACCCACTAAGAAATATACTCTTCTAGAGTATGCTTGGTTAAAAGAAAATCATGTTAAAGATTACAAACACATTGCTAGATGTGACCCGTTTAAGGGATTTCCCTCAGATCTGTTAGGATCTTCACCTTGTTAGAGGTGACCTTGTTAAAGGGTTTCAAACACTCAATCAGAATGTCACCTTGCCAGAGGATTTACAAATAAGACTGTTAAGTCCACTCGGTTAAGAGATTTTCTGTCACTTACAAATAAATAATAGTAATGAATATGTCTGCAACTTTGCATCTAAAATGCTAAAGTAGATTCTTATTTGCTCAATACAATCTAGTCATAGGACTTATCTTGTCCCTCTACTGGGCTCCTTACTCAGTTATTCAAACAGGTCTTCAAGCTTCTGTGCTCGGTAATCACTATATAGTATCCCTATGCTTACACTTGCCCGCATACATTGTTTATCAACAGTTCCTTATTTATAAACAATTTGCTAACCACTTAATCTCTTTGATCACATTTCCCATGATCAATAATAGCCATCAGATCTTCAATGTTGACTAGGTTCAATGTATCCTTCGATCTGAAAACATTTTACCTCACCTTGGAACTTGCATACATTTCTTGGAACTTGTGCTAGGGTATTGCGGTTCAATCTGAGGTGTAGATCTTCCTGCCGATCTTCCATTGCCATAGATCCTTAACAAACTTCATACACATTGTATCAATCATTTAATCATAACCATCTCATCAGCTTCCATCATTAAATAACACATGCATCCAATGCATTCTTTATTACTCGATTGCAACTCAGTAAATACTAAACTTCACTCGGTAGACATTCCACCTTCATTAACCGATAGCGATAACCTTAGGGTTTACTGACTCGGTTCCTTAGGGTTTACCGACTAGGTTCCTTGCTCGGTAACATAGTATAGTATTAACCTTACAAACAATAGCATATGTAGGATATCAAAACAATCTAAACAACATGATCTCATCATTGTCTAACTTGGTAATAGTTGCCCATTGAATAACTTATTCCTCCCCTTATTCATTACATTCTTTCTATGTCTTTTATCGACATCTTAATTCTCTTCAAAACATACTTCTTAGGATATGGCAACATCATACTAAATCAAAAAATCAATTTCTTAACATCAATGACAAAATAATATTGTGAAGACAGTAAACATCCTTAATCAGTTATATCCATAATTATCAACAACCTTCTCAATATCCTAATTGAAATGCCAACAATCTCTTATTGTCTGTTATAATGCCAACAATCTCCCCCTTTGGCATTGATGGCAAAACCAATTGATTTGACCTAAAAGGATTCTAATTCAAATTGTTGTGACTATTGAAATGCTCTCCCCTTGTCATTAGTCTTCTCCCCCATACATTAGTCTTCTCCCCCTTTGACAACAATGCCAAAAGAAAACTAATACATAATTTATTCCTGTGTGAAATAATTCCTTTGCTATTCGGTATCAACTCAGTCTCGGTTAGAACATTTTGTCTTCATTTCCTGTTCCTTGTTTTTGTTTCCTGCACACCTAATGAAAACATCATAAAGTGTGTAAATCAACATCAACTCCTAAAAGGTATTCTTTAGATTCATCGAATTGATGCTTTTACCAAACTCGGTCAGTGAGTAGAAGATAGGGGTAGGACCCCTAACTTACTTCTGAGATACTCAAAAGTGTCCCTTGGCAGTGGCTCGGTGAAAATATCTGCTATTTGTTCCTTTGAACTAACATACTCCAACACCACTTTCTTCTCTTGAACTTCTTCTCTAAGATAATGATATTTGATAGAGATGTGCTTTGTCTTAGAGTGCATAACGGGATTCTTTGAAATGTTAATGGCACTAGTATTATCACAGAATATAGTTACTGGCTCGGTAATTTTCTCATTTATGCCTTCCAACAGTTGTTTGATCCATGCTATATTGGTACAATTCAATGCTGCAGCAACATATTCAGCTTCTATTGTTGATTGTGAAAAAGATCCTTGTTTCTTGCTAAGCCAACTTACTAGTCTTTCTCCTAAAAATAAAGCTCCACCACTTGTGGTTTTCCTGCCATCTATGTTGCCTGCCCAATCGGCATCAGTATAAACTTTTAAATCAAATTCATTTCCTTTCTGATATACTAAGCCATAATCCTCAGTGCCTTTCAAGTATCTAAAAATTCTCTTGATTGCTGTCATGTGTGTTTCCTTGGGATCTACAGAAAATCTTGCAACTATACCTACTGCATGTTCTATATCTGGCCTACTATGAACAACATATTGCAACTTTCCAATCATAGATCGGTAAAGTGTCTCATCAACAGATGCAGATTCATCATTCTTTGATAGTTTACAATTGGTAGTCATAGGAGTACTTACTGGTTTTGAATCCTCCATTCCAAATTTCTTCAAGATTTCCTTTATGTACTTGGATTGAGTAATAAAAATCTCATCTTTCATTTGCAGTATCTATAGACCTATAAAATACTTTATCTCACTAATTAAGGACATCTCAAATTCTTTGCTCATTTCATTTCCAAAGTTCTTGCATAAAGAGTCATTTCCACAAAAGATAATATCATCAACAAATATGGCTGAGATCAGTATTCCATTTTCATCATTCTTCATGTACATATTGTTGTTTTCACTTGTCCTTATAAAACCAATCTTGATTAAATAAAAGTGCAATCTTTCATACCATGCTGTAGGTGCTCATTTCATACCATATAAAGCTTTGTTTAGTTTACATATCTGATCTTTATTCTCTCCTTCAACAAATCTTTTAGGTTGTTCAATAAAAACTTCTTCTTCTAATATACCATTCAGAAATGCAGATTTGACATCCATTTGATATACTTTGAAATTATTGTAAGCAGCATATGCCAAAAATGTTCTTACTCCTTCAAGTCTTGCCACAGGTGCAAAAGTCTCACCATAATCAATTCCCTCTTCTTGAGCATAACCTTTGCAAACTAGTCTTGCTTTATTTCGAATGACCCCACCTTTTTCATTCAGCTTGTTTATGAAAATCCACTTTGTACCGATTACATTTTTGTCCTTTGGTCTTGGGACCAGTGTCCATGTGTCATTCTTCTTGATTTGATCAATCTCTTCTGTCATAGCATTTATCCAATCTTCACTGTTAAATGCATCTTTCACTATCCTTGGTTCAAATTCAAATATCAGACATGTGTTATGTCTCAGTTTATTCCTTGTCATCACTAGATCATTCTTATCTCCTATAATCTGACTTGATGCATGATTTCTTCTAACATACTTGGCTAATATAGGCTCAGTAGATTATGTATGATCTTCTTCATCACTCGGTAACTGGATATTCTCTTCATTTCCTTCAGTAGTTTTCTCGGTAGGACTTCTCGGTTGAACATATACAAATCCTTCATAATCTTCTGGTTCTTTGGAGTTTCCTTCATCATTTCTTTCTGCAAATTCATCAATTTTCATATTTGCACTTTCTACTATTTTGTTGGATGATTTGATCAGACATTTAAATACTTTGCTTCTAGAAGAATAACCAAGAAATGTTCCTTCTTCACTTTTCTAATCAAACTTACCATATATGTCATCTTTGTGAACATAACATCTACTTCCAAAGATTTTAAAATAACTTACATTAGGTTTCTTGTCATACTAGATTTCATATGGTGTCTTCAAGGTTCCTTTCTTCAATTGTACTCGGTTCAGGGTGTAAACTGTAGTGTTGATTGCTTCTCTCCAAAATGTTTGAGGTACCTTCTTTTCTATCATCAAGGTTCTTGCACAATCCACAATTGATCTGTTTCTTCTCTCGGCTATCCCATTTTGCTTGGGTGTTCTCAATGCAAATACTTGCCTCTTTATACCATGATCATTGCAGTATAAGTTAAATTCATCAAAAGAGAACTCACCTCCTCTATCAGATCTAAGACATTTCAGTTGTCTTCCTGTTTCATTTTCAACTCTTGCCTTGTACCATTTAAACATTTGAAAATCTTCTGATTTTTCTTTTAAAAACATTATTGACATTATCCTTGAGTAATCATCCACAAATAATATGAAATACTTATCACCATAATAACTTTGTACTTTCATAAGACCACAAAGATCAGTCTACACAAGATCTAAAATTCCCTTAGAAGTGTAGGACTTATTTGTAAAGCTTGATCTTGTCATCTTACCCATCTGGCATCCTCGGCATATAGCATTTTCAGGTTTCTCAAGACTCGGTAGACCTCTTACTCGATGCTTCTTGCTTATTTTGATCAGATTATCAAAATTTACATGACAAAACCTTTTATGCCATAACCAGGTATCATCTATCTTTGCATATAGACATTTATTCCAAGTTGAGTCAACATGAAATGTGTTACCTTTTGTTTGTGTCCTGGTAGCTGCTAAATTTCCATGCTTGTCATGAACTTTGACAATTCCTTTCTGAAACTCTATTCCGTATCTTGTATTGTTTAGTTGTGCTACACTCAACAAATTGTATTTGAAACCTTCAACCCAATAAACATCATTACATTTAGCATTATCAAGAAGTGTTATAGATCCTTTACCTCTCACTGGACATGGTGCATCATTACCAAATCTTACATAACCTCCATCATAATCTTCTAACATAACAAACTTGTGTTTATCACCTGTCATGTGATGTGAGCATCCACTATCTATGATCCAAGAATCATTAGTATTTATGTGAGATATTAAAGCTTTTTCTTCGTACCTTTCTTCATCCGATCCATCTTTGATAGCCACATAAACAACTTCCTCTGTATCAGTTTCATCTGATTTATCATCATTAGATTTCTCATCAGCTATTAGACATGTCTTTTTATCTCTTCTTCTGAAGTCTCGGTGTCCTCTGTAATGATTATCTTTCTGTCTATCATCTCGGTAATCTCTCTTTTCACTGGATTCTTTGTCAGGACAATTAGAAGCCATATGTCCTATTCTATCATAGTTAAAACATTTCAAAGGCAACTTTCCTTTGTACTTACCTTTTCCTCTCGGTAACCTTCTGGCTAATAGTGCTTCAAACTCTTCTTGCTTTC
The DNA here is from genome assembly GCF_030272615.1 of Cryptomeria japonica. Classification (NCBI taxonomy): domain Eukaryota; kingdom Viridiplantae; phylum Streptophyta; class Pinopsida; order Cupressales; family Cupressaceae; genus Cryptomeria; species Cryptomeria japonica. Next base: position 239,509,676 of record NC_081412.1, on the reverse strand, counting down.
TGATTTCTTCATAAAGTTTGTGTACCTCCTCCATGTTTTTGTGAAATCTTTCACTTGCTCCACTGTGATTCCCTTTAGAGTACTTATACTTTCTATCATTGTAATCATCAGATTCATCAAGATGAAAAGAACTAAATGCAGACTCAATTTTATTTACTGAAGACCCACTGTTATCAAAGTTACTTAACTCAAATGCATGTAGCTTACCAATAGTAGCATCCAAAGAAACTAGCATATTGGGTATAGACCTCAATTCATTGATTGCAGAGACATGGATTGCATAAGCAGGTAGAAGGGTTCTTAATAGCTTACTTGTGACATCCTTCTCTTCAATGGTTCCTCCTGCTCCTTTGATTTGATTGACAATCTCCTTCAACCTTGTACTATACTGGGTTATGTTCTCACCTTCATTCATTCTCATAGATTCAAGTTGTCCTCTTAGACTATCCACTTTTGCTCTTTGAACATGTTCATCACCACCATACACAGATATGAGCTTGTCCCACATTGCCTTGGCATCATTGTAGCCTTCTAGATCATTAAACTCTGAGTCGATCAATGCAGATGTTATTTCAATCATTGCTTGAACATGTTCTTTCTTTGCCTTTATCTCTTCCATTGTCAATGGATAGGTGCTAGGTGTAATGAAATCATTCTCCAGATAATATACAACATATTCTCTAATTCCTGACAGGTGCAGCTTCATTCTTTTCTGCCATGTAGAGAAACTTAACTTGTTCAGTTTCGGTGCATCCCTCTTATACATCTTTGGATCTTTTCCTCAAGTACCTTTAAACTTTTCTTCCAGAGTCCAAAGCTTTGATACCAATTGATAACTCTGATGCCAACTATTAATAAGATGAGAGGGGGGGGTGAATCATACAAACTTAATCTTCAATATATTCAACAGATTCAACCTCGGTAGCTTTAACAAATATATGTAGCCAAAACTGTAAAACATGCAAACTTAATAACACATAATATAACAACACTCATAACACCAGATTTAATGTGGAAACCCAAATAGGGAAAAACCATTGTGGGATTTTGGACCCACTAAGAAATATACTCTTCTAGAGTATGCTCGGTTAAAAACAAATCATGTTAAAGATTACAAACACATTGCTAGATGTGACCCGGTTAAGGGATTTCCTCAGATCTGTTAGGATCTTCACCTTGTTAGAGGTGACCCTATTAAAGGGTTTCAAACACTCAATCAGAATGTCACCTTGCTAGAGGATTTACAAATAATACTATTAAGTCCACTCGGTTAAGAGATTTTCTGTCACTTACAAATAAATAACAGTAATGAATATGTCTGCAACTTTGCATCTAAAATGCTAAAGCAGATTCTTATTTGCTCAATACAATCTAGTCATAGGACTTATCTTGTCCCTCTGCTGGGCTCCTTACTCTATTATTCAAACAGGTCTTCAAGCTTCTGTGCTCGGTAATCACTATGTAGCATCCTTGTGCTTACACTTGCCTGCATACATTGTTTATCAACAGTTCCTTATTTATAAATAATTTGCTAACCGCTTAATCTCTTTGATCACATTTCCCATGATCAATCATAGCCATCAGATCTTCAATCTTGACTGGGTTCAATGTATCCTTCGATCTAAAAACATTTTACCTCACCTTGGAACTTGCATACATTTCTTGGAACTTGTGCTAGGCTATTGCGGTTCAATCTGAGCTGTAGATCTTCCTGTCGATCTTCCATTGCCATAGATCCTTAACAAACTTCATACACGTTGTATCAATCATTTAATCATAACCATCTCATCAACTTGCATCATTAAATAACGCATGTATACATCCAATGCATTCTGTTTTTACTCGGTTGCAACTCGATAAATACTAAACTTCACTCAGTAGACATTCCACCTTCATTAACCGATAGCGATAACCTTAGGGTTTACCAACTAGGTTCCTTAGGGTTTCCAGACTAGGTTCCTTAGGGTTTACTGACTAGGTTCCTTGCTCGGTAACATAGTATAGTATTAACCTTACAAACAATAGCATATGTAGGATATCAAAACAATCTAAACAACATGATCTCATCATTGTCTAACTTGGTAATAGTTGCCCATTGAATAACTTATTCCTCCCCTTATTCATCACATTCTTTTTGCCTTTTACCGACATCTTAATTCTCTTCAAAACATACTTCTTAAGATATGGCAACATCAGAAAATCAATTTCTTGACATCAATGACAAAATAATATTGTGAAGACAGTAAACATCCTTAATCAGTTATATCCATAATTATCAACAACCTTCTCAATATCCTAAATGAAATGCCAACAATCTCTTGTTGTCTGTTATAATGCCAATAGTTGGTGCCCTAAATTAGGGGTTGTAGCCCTAAAATTGTAACAAATTTTTGTTTGTGAGGTTGGATTGGAGCAGTAGACTCCAACAACATTGCTCACTGAGGTTTTTCCCATCTTGGATATTCCTCATATATGTTGGTGTCATGTGATGTCCCCTTGTGTGATTGCATTTGTGATTAGTCTCCCCACTAACCGGTGAGTCTGTTTTGAGTTAGATATAATAACCGATATACTCACATAAGTCAGTTAAAGGGAAACAGTTTGAGAACCACCGATTCAACCCCCCCCCCCCCTCCCCTAGTGGTGCATTGTGTCTAACAATTGGTATCTGAGCATAGGTTCCTAGTCAGATGAGTTTTTATCCAGCTTGGGTAGATTCTCGCATAAGGACACAATGGTTTGTTTAGTGTCAATCCCTACTCCTGTGTTTTATGGTTCAAACTATTTTATTTGGAGTTGTATAATGGAAGTCTTCCTATTCTCTCTAGGATTTGATGTATGGATGTCGGTTATTAATGGTCTCCTTAGAAATGTTAGTCCTCCCTCTGGATCTAAAGAAGAAAGAAGATGCTTGTGCAATGAAGAATCCATGAAGGCTATTTCCAGTGGGCTCACCGGTGATGTCTCCTCATAGGTGGATAGATGCAAAAAGCTAAAATTCTATGGGATAGACTAAAGAAACTCTATGGAAATGAACCCCGCACCACTGAATCAACTTGCAAGGGTGGGAAGAACAATGCTGAAGATACATGTGAAGATGAAAGAGGCAATTTAGATTATTGCTACATCATTGGTGATGTGGAGACTCATCTCTTCATGGCCCATGAGATAGACATTGAGAGTCACACATCAAAAGGGGATAATTCATATAGATCCCACCGGTATGATGTGTTTGACAACGAGACTAAAAAAGAAGAAGAAGAAGAAGGAGAAAAGGTAAATAGATCTAGCTAGCAAGATCTATTTGGAAATGATGATGAAGAAGAAGATGCAGAAGTAGATCTTTAGTGTGAACTGGTAAGTGCTCTAGAAGAGCTTCAAAATGTTAGAAATGATTTTAAAAACTACAAAAGATTAGTTCATGAGGATTGTAGCTAGTTGAGAACCTGCCTTGAAATATCAAACCAAAAGGTTGGTTTATTGATCACTCAACTAGAAGAGACAAAAAGATTGACTGATGATTTGAAATCAGTCTTGGACTCCAAGGAAAGTGAAATGGAGTATCTGAGAAATGAATACAAGTTGTTTAAGAATGATGCAGTTGTTGAGCAAAACCAATTGATTAGATGCCTTGAAGAATTTGAGAAAAGCATCTAAGAGATGATGTCTCACAAGGAAGCCACCAGGGAGTGTCGATGTAGTGATCTAGCTTCTAAGCTAGAAGTAAAAGATAAATAATATCAAAAGCTGCTTGGAGAAATGGAGTTTCTCCAAAATGACCTTGAGAAGTGTCAAGATGAGCTCAAGGTAAGAATTTGGTTTGATGGCAGCACTGATGCCTTGGACAAAATGTTGAAAAAGCAAAAGCATGCCAAGGACACTAAAGGATTAGGAAGTGGTGTTGGTGAATGCTCCACCAACAAGAATGTCCCCCCAGTTTGTCTCCTCAAATGGAGAGAACAAGGGACAAACCTTCATAGTCAGAAATGCTCCCTGGAAGAAGGTTGACCTAAGGACAACTGGTGAAGACTTGTAGACAAGAATGAAAATTAGTGTTGTAAGAAGAAGGAACAATGCAGATCCCAAAGGTAAAGGGAAGATAGGAGAAGACAACTTCACCAAAAGTAGGAAAATGAGGAAGCAACAAAGAAGACTTCCTACCAATAGAGGACAAAGTAGTGTTGTGATGCTAAAAAAAGTTGTTCTTATAAGAAGCATACACATATAATGAGACAATAAAACATAATTGAAAAGCTTAATTTCAAAACTAGATTAGAAATGCAAACCACAAGCCTTCCTTGAAATGTCCCATTTTCCTCTATTCTTGAGGACCTTGAAGGTGTTGGATTGATGGGCTCTCAGCGGAACAATGACCTCCAAAGTGACAACTCAAGAGTTGAGTAGCTATTTGATCATGATTGACTATGGAGATGATATGAAATGCATGATTTGAGAACCTAGATTAACATGCTATGATTAATCCAAAATCTAATTACTAGATAATTGAAATGCAAATTGCTTATTGTAATGATGCCTAAATTGATATGAGATGGGATCCATATTGCTCCAAAATGGGGGATATTTATAGGAATTCCAAGGCCAAAGCTGAGGTGGCAGGAATCGACGGTCCAGATTTGATCTGAATATATCAAGGGCCAAGATTGAGGAAGTTGGAGAAGAGGATGGAGGAAGAGACACTTGTCATCTCTGTGGTGACAAGTGTCAAGGAGCTTTGCTCATGAGAGGGCAAGTGTCCAAGGGAGGAGACATGTGGCAAAAGTGTCATGTGTCTCAAGGAGAGAATATCCACACCATGAGAGGTTAGGATAAGGAGGTTAGAATGTGCAAGATTGGATAGGGTTAGTTAGACCCAAGATTAGATTGAATGGGTTAAGTTAGGGGATGGTTAGGTTGGGTGGTTAAAGTTAGGAGCCATGTGCTCATTTAAATTTAAAAATTCAAATAATTGGAAAATGGTAATTAATCTCAACAAACTTGAGTTTGTTAATCTTAATTAGGGATTAGAAGAATTGAATAATATGGGGAGACATTAATTAATTTAGAATTAATTAATCAAAGGGGGATATGAGATGAACTATATAAATAAATCATGTAGATTTATTTACTAGTAGATGAATTGAGAAATTAATTAAATTGCTTGTGAATTCAATTAATTGGGAAGGGGAATTAATCAAATATATGCATATATAATTAACTATCTTCAGACCATTTTTAGGTGTATACATTTTGCCCCTCTTTGAAGTGATGTGTGACGATGCGTTGGTTCAAAGAAAACTTGATTGATGATGTTGCTGATATTGATTTTGATAGGATGTAGATTCGATCTTGATTTGATGCGGATTTGGTTTTGATATGATACTTGATTTGGAGATGATAAATCTCGATATGATGTCGATTCAATTTTGGAGATGATAAATCTCGATATGATGTGATTTCAATCTTGGAGATGATAAATCTTGATATGACGTGGTTTTGATTTTGGAGATGATAAATCTTGATATGATGCCCCAGACGCTGATTGATAGATATCAATGCGAGGATGCCCCCTCGAGAGATGAATCGGATAATTTTCGAATGTTTTTTTGAATTTTTTGCAATTTTTTTATTTTTTTGAAATTTTTGAAATTTTTAGATGTTTAATGATTTTCTGATTTTTAGAGTCAATCCGATTCATTTCCCGATAATAAATTTGAAAATATTGTCCTGCCAGGTTGATTAGTTGATTAGATGACTAACAAAAATAAGTGGAATAAAAATCCTACTTAAATGCCCCATTATGAGTTTAAAAAGGTGAATTCCTTTTTTCACTCCTCATTTGTGCACTGCAGTTGTTGGAGAAAAATTGCTTTGGAGGAAGGATATGGTGATCCCGTACCACCAGCATAGGTTCGAGCAAGTTCGGCGATATGAGTGTCCTCCAACATGCATTAAAAAAAAAAAAAAAAACATTAAAAAAATTGTTTTTTTGAATTTTTTGAAATTTTAAAATTTGGTGGGAAAGGAAGAGGCGGGGCAGGGGAGAGGAGGGCGGAGGTGGCGGCCACCATAGGCAACACCGCAGGCACCGCCGGCGCCGCAGGAGGTGCCTTGGGTGCCACCGCGAGCGCCGCGAGCGTTGCGGGCGGCGCCCTGGGCACCACCGCCAACGCCGCAGGTGGCGCTTTGGGAGCCACCACGAGCGGGGGGAATATAATTTTTTTTTTTTAATTATTTTTTTTGGCATTTTTGACGATTTTTTGATTTTTTCGATTTTTGACGATTTTTTTTTAATTTTTCTGATTTTGATGAGTTGATTTGATTTTTCGATTTTGATGATTTTGATATTTGATTTTTTTATTTTGATGAGTTGATTTGATTTTTCGATTTTGATGATTTTGATATTTCATTTTTTGATTTTGATGTTTGATTTTTGATTAAACGCTCCTGATTGATAAATTTGATGATCAATTCTGATTATCTCGATGCACGTGCGAGATGAGACAACTTTGATAATGACCTCATGATATATGAGCGTCATTAATAGGGGCCCAATGAGATTTGATAAAAATTGCAATTGAGCAAAAGAGACTGATAAATAGATCGATTTGATAGATAGATAAATCAAGAAATTGATATGATGAGATGATTTGATTGCAGGAGCACTTTACCGTTCTTCAGTCTTGGGAGCATTTCCCGAAGACATGGATGTTGATACCCCGGCTTAGCCAAGGGGAGTGAAACCACATTGACAGGTGTGGTTTATCGTCCCTTCTGGACATGCCCCAGCCTCTGATAAACCAGGGATTACTGACAGCTTTAGTAGAGCGCTGGCATAGTGAACATAACACATTTCACTTGCCAACTAGAGAAATGACAGTGACATTCGAGGATGTCTACCGAATTTTGTGCATCCTTGTGATGGGCAATTTAGTATATTATGATCTCAGCGAGCGGGGTGGGACAAAGGCACTTTGTTGAGTGTTTGAGGATGGTGAGATAGGTAGGTATGATATTGCGTGGCAGGAGATGTTAGGGCTAGGGTATGCCATGTTACTAACTATGCTTGCCGGATTTATTGGAGGCTTCCTCTGTCCTAATCACAGGTCAAAGGGATTATCTGTTGGATGGGGTCGTCTGCTTGAGTAGATGGTGATAGAGGTTATCTGATTTTCATGGAGGTCATGTATGTTAGCACACTTATATCATGACTTGCAATTAGTTGTGTACCAAGGATTAGATGCATTATCAGCTGGGGTGACCATGCTTTAGATATGGGCTTGGGAGCATCTACCTATCACACGACCATTGGCTGATAGGGATAGATCTATAGGGAGGCTTTATGCGGAGGGGTATCCAGGTATTATTGTCCAGCGAAAGCTGGGCAAATTAGAGTACTGGCGATGGACCTTGGATGATTTGGATACTGTGATATGGAGACCATACAGGGATTGTGAGATTTGGCCCGAGGATGCAGTGGAGATGTCGTATGTATTCATGACATGATATCTTATTGGATCGACACCCTATGTCATCGAGGGATTCCTTTGCATGAGGGTGTTGAGACAGTATGGCAGGATATAGGGGATGCCACAGGGTACAGCTCATTATGCTTGTCGGAGATTGGATGTGGCTACTTGGGGGCCTTCTATTTCATATGACTAGGCCTACGCAGAGTATCAATCATTGGAGCCAATTGATTGGGATTATCTTCTAGGCGTGATGGATAGCGGGATGACACATGAGTATGCCATGCACTGTACTGTACACAGGTTTTTGAGGCTGACACGTCCGGATGAGCCAGAGCCAGTTTTTGATGAGGATGATGAGAGGCTACGACATAGAGCTCCTAGACAATGGAGGGATGGTGAGGGGAGAGATGATAGTGGAGATGGGGATGGATATGGAGGAGTTGTAGGAGATCATGGTGCCAGAGATGATGAGGGAGGAGATGATGATGGGGGAGATGGGGGAGATGATGATGGGAGAGATGGTCGAGTAGTGGTAGTGGCAGCGATAGGCACACCAAGAGCTAGCAGTTCTAGATCTTCTAGAGACGTATACACAGATTGGATGGCCCGAGTGGTCAGATGTAGGAGATCAGGTCCAAGGGATCAAGGGCATCAAGTTCCAAAGCAGGATGTTCCCCCGGTTGAGCGGGTACCTATGATGGTATCACGGGCTGAGCAGCCACAAGTAGAGGCACCTCGATAGATCCTCATTAGGATGTCATCGCATTAGCAACAGGCTCAGATTATGGACCTACAGGCTCAGGTTCAGTAGCTAGAGAGTTGACTAGCAGAGAGGGACTCTCAGATGGCCTAGCTAGAGACTCAGATGGCTTCTCTCCTAGTCGAGAGAGACACAACTATGGATAGGTGTCGACAGGCCAAGACATAGGTACAATTGTCAGGAGGGTCTACTTCAGGGAAGAGTGCCTTGAAGATGATGCGCCAGGGGATCCAAGAGGCTGAGTATTATGGGACATTATACTTTACTATTGTTCCTCCTGAGCAGAAGATCAGGACAGAGCTAGACTGAGAGTCGAGGAGTGACAGGGCCACTTCAGAGAGCTCCCCTAGGTGGGGACTTAGGTATAGGGGTACTAGCTGGTGCTACCCTACCTACTGCATCAGGACAAAGTTTTGATCCACGTCCGAGTGGTCACACTAAAATGAGACATTGATCTATTTATGTACACACCTTTTTGTGATGAGATATTGATGAATCCTGCGATGTATATTTGTGATGTATCTCATATATTTTGTGATATCATTGTACCTTGGATATTGATCTTGTTTTGTTGATATGATATGCAGTCAATCCTATTCGTTCTACATGACCTATGAGATGATGGATGCATTCTATTTAGTATATGATTATGATGTGCAATTACTTTCATGATGTATGCTTGATGTATGCTTTAATTTCTATACACTTATGAATTCTAGATGATGGATATATGCTGATGCAGTATTTACATGATGTATGCAAATGCAAATATGTATGGTGATGCTTATAATTTCTATGTGATGTTTGTGCGATTGCAATGCTTTCTATGTTTATGATATTTTTTTATGATTTTCTCATGCATGTTAATATGAGATGGATGCAATGCAATGCAATGGTGTTATTTTATATGCTTTGAGATTTGATGAATGTCATGCAATGATCTTACTAAATGAATGAATGATTTGATGCTTTATATGAATGATGCCTTGGTATGCAATGGTTACATGAGATGAACTAACTTATCATGCAAGATGAATGAATTGATTATTTTTGTTATTGTCCAATGTACTCAATCACGTAATAAGAGAGATAACACCATGTTAGCTTTGGCCTTGGAAAAGATGAGTATTGTGATCCCATGCAAAAATGAAATACAAGTCTATCTTAAAATGCAAATGCAAAACATGAAATGCCATGCGATGATCGGACCGGTCATGTAGTCATTGCTTTGTTTCATCATTGAGCCTCTAAAATGTGGGAAGTGAGTGCAAACAATTGAACCATGATGACCTAAGCTCTACTTTCTTGGGTTTGATATTGCAAGTTAGCACAAGCATCGAGGTATAATTGAACCAAGATGACCAGAGTGTTGCTTGCGTAAAACAGGCAGTATTAACCATTTCTATATGCAAGTACGAAATGTCTTCGATGATACTCTGATGATCATTTCCTTAGACAAATTTACACATATTAATGATTAATTTACAGACAGTAGACAAGAAAAAAATCATGTTCCTTCCTCGTTCCTCTAGTCAAAGACATCCTGGAGTTACTCAGCAATCATGATAGCAAAAATCAAAATAAAATAGTTGAACCATTATTGCCAAAGTGTTAAAATCATGAGTCAAGATATATCATCCATTGATATGTGTTTTGTCATGTTTAGATTGATATGTGATAGTTAATGGTTGACAATGTGATCTTATGTTCAACATTGGATGTGTCTCAGTTTTTCGCATGACAAGTGTTGTCTGACTGTTGTTCTACCTGCTTTGATTAAGCTCAAAATGATTGCAACTTTTTGCCCCCAACCAGGTTCAGGATTTTTCCCCCAACCTAGAAACAAACCTTTATTATGATATAGTCAATGATCCAAACCATGACGAGAAATAACCTAGGATGCGTGCATATGTACAAAGGCTTTATGATGAATATGAACAACGTTGATGGAAAATAATGGAAGCAGAAGAAAGCGCGAACCAATAGATGGCAGAGCTAGCTAACAGATAGCGCCTGTTTGCTAGGTTTTCACCATCTATTTTTATTGCACTTTTTATCATATTTGATTTATTTATTTATTTATTATTTTTTTTTGCTTTTTCATTGTTTTTGGATTTTCTACTTTTTCACTATTTTTGGATTTTTTAGCTTTTTCACTGTTTTTGGATTTTTTAGCTTTTTCACTGGTTTTTGGATTTTTTAGACATAAAACTTCTTGAGATGAATGCTATTGATGGGTTCCTCGAGCTGATCTCCATTTTGTGTTGATAGCTAATATTCCCCTGACCCAAATACCGCTATGACCACAAATGGACCTAACCAGTTTGGTTCAAATTTTCCCTTCTTTTCTTGATCTGACTGATTTCGTGGATTTTCCTTTAGTACTAGTTCTCCCACTTGAAAGATTCATGGTTTGACCTTGTGATTATAACTTCGGCACATTCTTTGATGACAGACCTTTAGATGATCAAAGGCATTTTGTCTTCGTTCATGGATCAGTTCTAACTCTTGCAGTCTAGATACTCATTGTTCTTCATCTAGGATAAGTCCTTTTAGTGATACACGTAGAGAGGGTATCTCTACTTCGATTGGAAATATGGCTTCTGATCCGTATACAAGAGAGAAAGGTGTGGCACATGTTGGTGTGCGGATACTGGTGCAGTAGGCCCAGAGAGCAGGGTTTAATTGAATATGCCAATCTTTCCCAACATCGTTCATTTTCTTTTTGAGGATTTTTAGAATAGTTTTGTTAGATTCTTTTGCTTGCCCATTCCCCTATGGATAATAGGGTGTGGAGAATCTATGCAAGATCTTAAACTTCTCACATAGCTCTTATACATCCTGATTCTTGAATGGTTGCCCATTATCAGTGATAATGGTAATTGGTATTCCAAAACGACTGATGATGTAATTCAAGATAAATGCAACAATTTGTTTTCCTGTGATATTTGTGAGAGGTACTCCCTCGATCCATTTTGTAAAATATTTTGTAGCTACAAGGATGAATTTGTGACCATTAGATGAAGAAGGATTTATTTTTCCTACTAGATCAAGACCCCATTGGCAGAAAGGCCAAGATGTTGCCAAAGCATGAAGTTCTTGTGTTGGTGCATGAATCAAGTTCCCATGGATTTGACATTGTTTGCACGTTCTAGCTATCTGAAAAGAATCCTGTTCCATAGTCGGCCAATAATAGCCCAAGCGTATGAGTTTTTTCAAAAGGGTAAGACCACTTGAATGAGTGCCACAAATGTTGTTATGGACTTCCTTTAAGGCCTTCTCAGATTCTTCTTGTTCAAGACATCTTAAAAGAGTACTGTCTAGACCTCGTTTAAATAGGGTATCCACGACAAGAGTATAATGGGAGGATTGGCAAATAAAGTTTCTCTTGATTTCTTAATAAGTCAGGAGGTAAGATGTTATCTTTCAGGTATGTGTAATTTTGCCCATAGTGAGAGGAATCATGTCCAATAATTTGACAGATGGTTTGGGAATCAAGACAATTAAAGACGAGATGAAACAACTCTTCAACCAGGAATTCATAACGCTCTTGATTTTCCTATGTTTGTAATAGAGAAGCAAGTGTTGCCATGGCATCTACTACTTTGTTATCATTTCTTGGAATTTGTTCAAAAGTGATTTCAACAAAATATTTCTTGAAGTCATCCACCATCTTTTTGTAAGGCATGAGTTTGTCATCTTTTGTTTGATAGTCATCATTGATTTGATTGATGACAAGCTGAGAGTCTCCAAAGACCTGAAGTTGTGTAATGTTCCATTCTATAGCCATTTTGATACCTGTAACCAAAGCTTCATACTTTGTAGTGTTGTTGGTGCATGGGAAGCTTAATTTGTATGCTTTCAGAATTGTATGACCTTGTGGTGTGATAAATAGAATTCCTGCTCCTGATCCGTGCTGTGTATATGAACCATCAAAGTATAGTTGCCATGCTTTTGTTGTGATTGTTAGGATATCAGCATCAAGAAACTCAATCTGTAGAGGATGATCATCTTGAAGTGGTCCCTCTGCTAGTTGATCTGCGATGACTTGTCCCTTGATAGCTTTTCTGTCTACATACTCAATATCAAACTCACTTAGGTTCATGATCCATTTTGCTAGTCGTCCTGTCAATGTTACCTTGCTGAGCAAATATTTCAATGGATCGATTTTAGCTATCAACTTGATGGAGTGAGATAATAGATAGTGCCTTAATTTTTGAGAAGCAAAAACTACCGCCAAGCATGCTTTTTTTGTTGGGGAATAGTTGAGCTCGTATCCCACTAGTGTTCTGCTGATGTAGTAGATGGCTCGCTCTTTTCCTTCATTATCCTATTGTGCGAGCAATACTCCTAATGATACTTCAATGGTCGATACATAGAGCAATAATGGCTTGTCTGGAATTGGTGACATTAGAATGGGTGGTTGCATGAGATATGCCTTGATCTTGTTGAATGCATCCTCACATTGATGGTCCCACTTGAAATGAACATTTTTATGTAATAGATGGGTAAATGGTTGACATTTATCTGCTAGTTGAACCACAAATCTTCTGATTGATTGCAGTCTTCCTTGTAGTGATCTGAGTTGACTTATATTTTTGGGAGATGTCATTTCCATGATTGCTTTGACCTTAGTTGGATCTACTTCAATACCTCTAGCTGAAGCAATGTATCCCAATAGCTTTCCTAAAGTGACACCAAAGGCACGTTTCTTAGGATTTAGCCATAGCTTGTATTGTTCTAACCGGTCAAAGATCTTTTCCAGTATTTCGATATGTTCTTCTCTGTTGTATGATTTTGCCAAGATGTCATCCACATATTCTTCCATGAATGTATGCATCATGTCATGGAATATCGTTGTCATAGCTCTCTGATATGTGTCACATGCGTTCTTTAGTCCAAAAGGCATGACGTTCCAGCAGAAAGTACCCTACAAACATGTGAAAGTTGTCTTTTCTTGATCTTTAGGTGCTATTTTAATTTGATTGTATCCGGGCAAACCATCCATTAGAGAAAACATGGAGTGTCCAGTTGTTAAATCTACAATGATGTCAATGTTAGGCAAAGGAAAGTCATCCTTTGGACATGCATTATTTAGATCTCTAAAGTTTGTGCATACTCTGATACTTTTGTTTGGCTTTGAAACAGGAACGATGTTTGATACCTATTGGGGATATGTTATAGGTCTGATGAACCCTACATCCAGTAATTTTTTTAGTTCTGCTTTGACCAAGAGAGAAATATGTGGATGCATCTTTCTTAATTTCTATTTGACTGGTTCGGCTCCTGGATTGACATTTAAGTGATGCATAATAAGCTCTGGATCCAATCCTGGCATGTCTGCATATGACTAGGCAAAATTGATTTGTTGTCGTTTAAAGAATTCCATATATTCTTTCCTTTCTTTTTCTGACAGAGAAGTTGTTGGATGTAGGATCTTTGGTTGCTCTGATGTCCCAATATTAACTGCTTCTATTGGTTCAATCAAAATTGATGACCTTTTTTTATAGTACTCAGGTAAAGTGTCAAATCTCCCATCTTCCGACGCCTCGAGGAGGTTTTCACTGTTAGATGCATCCTTTCTTTTTACTTTTTCCTAATCTAATGTTGCCAAGAAATGGTTTTCAGTATTAGACCTGATATTGTTTTCTTTATTTTTGCTTTTGCGACTAGGATATTTGGCACCCACTTGGCTGGAAGATGCGTTGCTGAAATTCCTGGTGGAAGTTGTTGCGGGTTCGATTGCATTAAGATATACAGATATGGCATAGTCATTTGGAAAGGTATCAATGGCAGTATGTCCTTCATTTTCCCATTCAATAAGTTCGGGGTGGAGTAGAGGTAAAGGATCATTAGGTTGAGATGTTTCGAGAGTATTTAGGGTCATGATTGAGTTATCAAAGTTTTCGATATGTATGTCAATGTATAGAATGGTACCCTCATCAGAGTGACCTCGTCCAAGAAGTTCTTGATCATCCTCAATTAAGTCCAAGTCAGCCAAATGTGATTCTAATTTAAGTGAACTAGTTCCTAACGTTTGTCCTACATACCTGTGAACTACATCGACTCCTACATCTTCTTTAAAGCAATTTTCTTCAGCCGATTCTTTAGAATGATAGGAATCCCATTCCCATTCATCAGAATCTATCTCACTTGCAGCTTGCAATCTACAAATTTGTTCATATAGCTTTTGATGTGTTTCTTCTGTTTGTCTTGCTATATCTTTCCTTCTTTCATATTCAACTTCTTCTGGATTGAGATTGAGTTCTGTCAACTTTACTATCAGCTCTCCTTGATTAGTACTAGGTTCATGCTTATTTTGATTGAGATTTAATGTTGCTTGGGAGGCACTATTGGTTTGTTTCTCTTGTTGATTTGAGGATTGTTTCTTTTGCCGTTTCATGTTTGGTTGTGCTTATTTCTTTGCAGATGCTTCTTCCCTTTCAATTGCAAGTTGTTCTTGTCTATTTTCATATTCCTCTTGGTGCTGATTAGAGAATATGTCTTTTGGTAAAGTAACTTGTCCATACCCTAAGCCTGCTTTGTCTGTAGCTTGCTGAGTATGAGGTTGGATAGGTTCTGAGATACCTTCTTTTCTTTTTCCTATAGGACCTGTTCTAGTGTATCCCATCTTTTGAAGAATGTTGAATCCTTTTCCTTTTTTTTTTGTAGGTATTCTGACATTGTTGACTTTTTGTTGAAATTCTTCATCTTTGTATAGCCAATATAGCACATCTTTGTCTTTTGTCTCCTCTGATAAGGTTCCAGCACTAATGAATACTCCATCAAATATCGGAAGATGTTTCACAATTGGTTGTTGTTTAGAGTTTGATGGTTTTCCAAAGGATTTAGGAGAGAGTGGTAATTGTGGTATTGAGTATTCTCCATTTCCTTGATCTCTTAGCTGCATTTGTTTTTCCATACTTGATAAAATAGAGGCAAATGATTGTTCTTTGGATTGTGTGTTCAAAGATGATGCCTCCCTGTTATGAGGAACAATGACTTCTTGAGCCATTTTTAGATTGCTACAATATTGGAATGGATTTGAATCTGTAGATATTGTGATTTCTTGTCCATTATAGGGAAATTTGACACACTAATGATAGATTGATGGGACAACTTGCAAGTCATGTATCCATGGTCTCCCCAGGAGTATATTATATGATAAGTCCAAATCTAGAACTTGGCATGCTGTATTTTTTTGTAAAGGTCCCACTCTAATGGGTAGTATCACAATTCCCTTGGAGGAACGTTCTTCTTCATCATAGGCTTTTATGGT
Organism: Cryptomeria japonica; assembly: GCF_030272615.1. Lineage (NCBI taxonomy): Eukaryota > Viridiplantae > Streptophyta > Pinopsida > Cupressales > Cupressaceae > Cryptomeria > Cryptomeria japonica. The sequence goes on along the minus strand of NC_081412.1, from coordinate 239,494,168 downwards.
GATCTTTTTGCAGGGATCAACTGCATCTTCTGAATATCCTAAGGCACGAACAAGACTCAATGAACAAATATTTAGGCCAGCTCCACCGTCTATTAGAACACGTTTAACTCGTGTTTTGTGAACGAGGACTTCAATATGCAAAGGAGCATTGTGGGGATGTTGCAAGGACATGTCATCTTCTTCGGTAAATGATAAGCAGTGAGGAGTTGTGAGGTGTCCCACCATGGTTTGGAATTGATCTATATCAAGATCTTTGGACACTGTGGTATCTACTAATGCTCGTTCAAGAATCGCTTTGTGTGCAGGTAATAATTTTAAAAGTTCTAAGATGGATATTTGTGCGGGTGTTTTCTGTAATTGATCCACTAGATTGTATTGTTTGGTAGTGGATGACGTGTTTGTTGTAGGACCCGACAAGACCACTTTGCCTTTGCTTCATGTGATAACATGAGCAGGTTCGTGATGTTGTTGCTCTTTAACCATGATTACATTTACCACATTGTCATATGCATGAGCATAATTTACCTTTTCTTTACCTTTACCGTTCTGCCCTATTGATGCTTCACCCTTCTCATAATTAGGAAGTGGAGTTTTTAAAGCTGTGTGAGATTCATTTGTTATATGTCCATCCATGGTTATTATTCCATTATCAATCAAATCTTGGATGACATGTTTTAATCGTTGACAAGCATCTTTTTGGTGTCCTTTGTTTCGATGGAAATCACAATAATGGTTGTCATTCCACCAAGCAGGTTTTACCTTGGGTTCAAAGTTTCTTTCTTCTGGTAAAGTAATCAATTTGTTTGCGATGAGTGTTTTTAATGCGGACCCAAGGGGTTCACCAATGTTTGTAAATTGTCTTCGAAAGAAGTTTTTGATAGTTGCTTTTTAGTGATTGTTGTTTTGTTGAGCTGTTGTTGAGTGATTGGATAAATTAAAAAATGGTTGCTTTGGTTTTACATTATTGTTATCCACTATCCCATCATTGATGACATTACAATTTATATTCCAAAACTTTGGTTTATCGTTGTGATTGTTGTTGTTAGTGTTGTTAGGAGGGTGAACTCCTTCTTTGAATATTTTCAACTCACCTTTCTTTATCATGGCTTCCTCCATTCTGATTCCATTATCAATCATTTTCATGAAACTTTGATTTCCTTGCATTTTTAAGTAATAACTCATTTGATCATTTAAGTTGTCTATGAAAATGTCCATTTTTTCATACTCTAGCACTGTACGAGGATACCTCAAAGCTAACCACCTCCATCATTGTAAGAATGTCATGAAGGGTTCTCCACTCTTTTGTTGTGTGTTACACGGGTCTCGCATGGTTACTTCATGTTGGATGTTGTATGAATATTGGGATACAAACTTATCCACCAACTCTGAAAATGATCCGATTCCTGGTGGAAGTTTGGAGAACCATTCCATAACTAGTCCAGTTAAGCTTTTTGGAAATAGTCTCATTAAGTATGTATCTTCATGTGCAAACTCCATGCTCATTGTGCAAAATTCTCTTATATGATCTTGAGGGTCAATGCTTCCATCATATTTTTCGTACCTAGGAGTTTCAAAACCTATAGGAAATGGTCTCGTGTTTAGGTTTCTGTTGAATGGATAAGGACATATTTCTTGAAGTGAGTGTCTTCTAACATTTCCTCTTTGCATATCTTGAATTTGTGTTTGTAGTGTTTGTATTTATTGTGCGAGAGTTGTGATAGGATTATCCACATGATTTGTTCTTGCATAGCCATGATTTTGCATTCTAGGGGGATATTGATATCTTCTGGTATCATCTCTATCCCTTCTTGTATCCTCATTGGATTGAGTGTTATTTATAATTTCTACTTCATCCCTTGTGGGAATGTAAGTTTCCTCATTGTTTCTTGTGTTGCTAGGAATTGATGTGTCATTGAGTTTGAGACCAAAAATATCTTCGTATTGTTCATTATTAAGGGGGGGGTCATTTCTCTTTTGTATCAATTTGTTCACATCAAAATCTTGGTGGAGTTTAGCACCAGATTTTGCTAACATTAGGAAATATTTTTCTTTTTCTCCCTCCAATATTTTCTGCATAAATTTGTCGAATTGAGGATCTTTTTTGATGTCTCTGACATGTTGTTTTGTTATTTCATCTTCGTGTTCCATGTTTCTATAGTCTTCAGTTATTTCAAACGTTTCTATTTCCGTTTCTGTAATCTTTCATCTTTGAGCCCTGGTTAGAACGAGCATACACGTGTTTTGAATGTTTTTCAAGGTTTAAATCTTGTTTAATATGTTATAATAAGTGATCAATTGTTGAGGTAAAAGTTGTAGATGGATAGACACGAAATGATCTTTTCAAGTATTTGCTTGTTTGCAAGTTTTTCGATCTTGGTTTTGGAGTGCAGATTTTGTGATTTTTGATATGACCAAGTTCAATAAGAACGATATATCCTATGATAAAGAACGAGGTTATTCTGATCAAGCATTGTAGTTTTGTGATTAAAGGATGATAGATCCTAATGAGAAACTATGTTTGAACGATTAGTTTATCAAAGACAATGTTGTGTTGCACTTTAAGGTGTTTGATCTAGAACTTGTTTAAGGTGAATACTTGAGACTTTTGTGTGTCTTGTTCTTGAATCTATTTTTGACAGAAGATAACCTAATTGAATGACCCAACAAGATGACCTACTCTCTATGTTTGATTGTTTGAGAAATGGGTTGTTTTTGTTTTCTGATTTCAATGCAGTTTACCAAAAACACTGACAAAGTGACTAGGAACTCTGCTATACTGACCAGAAACGCTGAGCGACAGACCAGAAACACTGTTCTGTGCCCCAGAAATGCTAACAAACAGACCAGAAACGCTGACAAACGAACCAAGAAAGCTGACAAATAGACCAGGAACGCTGACAAATAGACCAGAAACTTTGCTCTATAATATAGTGACTCTAAAGGTCAAATAATGATGTGTACTTTAGCAAATTGGGTGTTTGAACTTAGGAGATTGTTGTTTTGACCCAATTTTGTGATTTTCAGACTCAGAAAATGGATATGTAGACCTAGCAAGCATAAACTAGGAGATTTGATGCTGCAACATGAGGAATTTGATATGCAACTCACAAGAGTTGTTGATTAGATGAAGGGATTTGACTTTTAGACCAAGAGAGCTACTGTTTAGACCAAGAACTCTGCTATATTGACCAGAAACGCTGCCAAATGGACTAGAAACGTTGGCAAAATTACCAAAAATGCTGACAAACGGACTGGAAACTCTGTTAAACTGACCAAAAACGCTGACAAACTGACTAGAAACTCTGTTAAACTGACCAGAAACTCGAATGTTTAGACCAAAAACTCTAATGTTTAGACCAGAAATTCTAATGTGTTCAACCTTGGAGAGTTAATGTTAAACTATGAGAAATTTGACATTCACACCAAAAGATCTGACGTTTGGACTAGAAATGTGACTGTTTGGACCATAGGTGCGACAGTTTGAACTACAGATGCGACTGTTTGAACTTTGGATGTGACTATTTGGACCAAATGTGCTAATGTTTGGACTATGAATACGAGTGTTTGGACTGATAAGGTTAATGTTCTGACCAAAAGAGCTAAGGTTTGGACTGTGAATGCAACTATTTGGACTGATAAAGCTAATGTTTGGACTGTGAATGTGACTGTTTGGGCCGATAAAGCTAATGTTTGGACTATGAATGTGACTGTTTGGACCCTGGATGCGATTGTTTTGACTGAAAGAGCTAACCTGCTGTGAAACTTGTGAATTTGACAGTTTGAAGTTTGAGTTTTTAATGTTTGTTGTATTTCAATGGATGATATCTTGACTTGACTTAAAACACATAATTCAGATTGTATTTTTGTCCCAAAGGACACATAAAGTGTATGTTCAAGAAGTTTTCATAGGTTTTGAATAATTTGAAAACACATCAATCAATCTATCCTAAGGAGATTGGCTGAGAATGAAAACCTTTGCTTGCTAACTTAGGTACACACCCAATAGCTAATCAGAATACAGTCATTGAGTCTCAAGCAATGGATTCTCAACGCCATATTATCCGACTCCAAACGCTAATGGGGGCATGATATGGAAAGTGTCTTGGGAGATTTCCTATCTCTCTTGCATAAAGATTATCACCCTTTCAGAGGTGAATCAGGTAGCTTCTAATTTACTTGGAACTAGTAAGGGGTTTGTTCGACACATCGGGGTATAAACCCAATTGAGAGGTCTCCCAGCCTTGAAAACCAAGGTTTGATATACCCGAAGGTATGGAGGAGAGCTATTCCCGAGCACTGCCATTGCTTTGATTTTCATCAAAAACACATTTATTTTATAGTGGGTTGGAGTACTTGGCGTTAGTTGTTCCCACTTAGGTTGTTCCCCTCTCACCGACCTTAAGGGCTAAGAGTTAATAACTCCTCAGGAGGGCAGGCCTGCTAAAGAAATGCACTATTGAAAGCAAAGGATGAGTCTGGTTTTCTGATCACCTAAGAAAGGTGAGAGCATACTCACCTATCATCAAAACACATAAGACATGTTTGTTCATTTCCATTGTAATTAGTCTATGTGCCTAATTTAACAAATATAAGTGCAAAATCCCGCGGCTGCAAACAAAGTTAGTAGTTTATGTCGCATTCTTTGGTAGTGAAATAGTTTATGACTCTGGTCTTTCACAACGAAATAAGTATTTGCAAAACCAACAATCTGCAAATTAGGTTCGGGAAAATGACAGTCCAGAAGTAGAAAGGAGGAATGCAAAATACAATATTTGCAAAATCAATAAAAAACTGAAAACACCATCAAATTGACTAAGAACGCCATCATATGTGCCAAGAACGTTGCTCTACACACCAAAAATGTTGTTAAACAGACTGAAAACGTTGACAAATGTGCCAAAAATGCTACAATGCATACCAAAAATGCTAAAGTACAGACTGAAAACGCTAAAGTATAGAAAAACATAAAAACAGAGTTGAGGAATCTCCCATAAATGCCATTTGAGGTGTCAGAACGCCACAATAGAGACCAAGAATTCTATTGGGGAGCCCAAGAGAGCTAATCCGCACTTTGAAAAAGCTAATCAACCCGTCAATGAAATTTCCTGCAAGCAAACTTGTTAGAGATCAAAGGGGCTAGGCCCCACGATGGGCGCCAATTAATGTGATGCTAAAAATGTTGTTAGTATAAGAAGCTTACACATATAATGAGACAATAAAATGTAATTGAAAAGCGTAATTTCAAAAATAGATTAGAAATGCAAACCACAAGCCTTCCTTGAAATGTCCCATTTTCCTCTATTCTTGAGGACCTTGAAGGTGTTGGATTGATGGGCTCTCAGTGGAGCAATGACCTCCAAAGTGACAACTCAAGAGTTGAGTAGCTATTTGATCATGATTGACTAAGGAGATGATATGAAATGCATGATTTGAGAACCTAGATTAACATGCTATGATTAATCCAAAATCCAATTACTAGATAATTGAAATGTAAATTGCCTATAGTAATGATGCCTAAATTGATATGAGATGGGATCCATATTGCTCCAAAATGGGGGATATTTATAGGAATTCCAAGGCCAAAGTTGAGGTGGTAGGAATCAATGGTCTAGATTTGATCTGAAGATATCAAGGGCCAAGATTGAGGAAGTTGGAGAAGAGGATGGAGGAAGAGACACTTGTCATCTTTGTGGTGACAAGTGTCAAGGAGCTTTGCTCATGAGAGGGCAAGTGTCCAAGGGAGGAGACATGTGGTAAAAGTGCCATGTGTCTCAAGGAGAGAATATCCACACCATGAGCGGTTAGGATAAGGAGGTTAGAATGTGCAAGATTGGATAGGGTTAGTTAGACCCAAGATTAGATTGAATGGGTTAAGTTAGGGGATGGTTAGGTTGGGTGGTTAAAGTTAGGAGCCATGTGCTCATTTGAATTGAGAAATTCAAATAATTGGAAAATGGTAATTAATCTCAACAAACTTGAGTTTGTTAATCTTAATTAGGGATTAGAAGAATTGAATAATATGGGGAGACATTAATTAATTTAGAATTAATTAATCAAAGGGGGATATGAGATGAACTATATAAATAAATCATTTAGATTTATTTACTAGTAGATGAATAGAGAAATTAATTAAATTGCTTGTGAATTCAATTAATTGGGAAGGGGAATTAATCAAATATCTGCGTATTTAATTAACTATCTTCAGACCATTTTTAGGTGTATAGAAATGCTACCACCCACAGGGCTAAGAAAGTGTGGGAAAAGAAGAGACCAGATGGAAGAGCTACATAGAATGGACAACCAAGGATCCATTCTCAGAGAGGAAGAAATGGAGATTCTAAATAGGCAAGATCTCCTCATGCATGGAAAAACAAATTTGTAAGTCATATGCCATCCTTTACCGGTTATTGTTTTGCATGTAATGGCTATGGCCACAAGGAAGAGGAATGTAGAAAGAGATCTAGAAATAATAATATAGGATCTCATGGACATCATGCACATGAGAAAAATGTATCCAGAAGTAGATACATGCATGTCCCCTCTTCCGGTTGTGCTAGAAAGAATTCATCCATTGTTGTATGTTATAACTGCAATGGATTTGGCCATAGAGAGTTTGAGTGTAGGAAGAGGAATCTGCAGTCACATGGAGGCCGGTGTAACTATGCTTTGTAGAAAGGGGAATACAGAGCATATGGAAGTCAGAGACCTGCATGGAACCAAAGGAGAAATGTCCTTGTAGGAGAAAGAGGTGCATCGGTTTTGGTTTCCAGTCACATCAACATGACCAGAAGAAGATGGTCAAACCGATATGTCAAGAGATTCCCCAAACATGAAGTTAGGATGGATGTTGTGTGCTACTATAGCACTACTTTTGTCTGTGATGGAGAATCAGGAAATGGAAGGACCCATCAGCAGAAGAAGGAAAGACCTGCTCCCAAGCCTAAAAATGGGAAGAAGAATGAGACCAAGCAGGTATGGAGGAAGAAGACCATGGACCGACATTGTGCACTCATTGTACAGGTGATATCTCCTAAGGCCTAAAGGAGATGTTGGATCTTAGGGGGAGTAATATACTGAATTTATCATTCACCCCCTCAGTGATGAAGGCAACATGGAAGAACATGTTATTTCTGGTATGAAAGATTGGATCACTGATGAATACTAAGAGGGGGGTGTGAATTAGTATGCCAAAAAACTTTGCACTTAAACACTTTACAAGACCAACAGTAAACCGGTAAAACAATTTAGCAGACAAACCGGTTAGCACACATGCAAACCAAATGGAAAATAATGCATTCACCCACAAAAGCACAAACACCATAACACATGAGATTTTGACGTGGAAACCCAAATGGTAAAAACCACGGTGAGATGGAACTCACAAGTAACTATCTGTAGAATAGGAACCAGACCGGTTAAGGTCAGACTGGTTAGGTCTTACAATGTTCTTTACCAGGACAGATCTTGTTAGGAATCTCAATCTCTATTAGGAGATAAGTCTGATCAAAGACTACCTTGCTAGAGGATTTTAGGTCCACAGATGTGAACCACCTTGTTAGAGGATTTACAAAAGGCTTTTGGGCCTACTCGGTTAAGGGCTACAGACTTGTCAAAGATGTGAGTAATCAACAAGTGTTTGATCTAGCTAGTAGGTCAGACTGCTCGGTTAGATCCTTGATAGCTCGTTCCTAATGCACTCCAGCATTACTTCAGTCTTCTACACATTCATATTCTCTCCAACTCCTCAACCACCTTAAACCCTAGCAACAACATAAACTTTTGCTACAACCACATCAACAACCTAAAACCCTAGACATGATGTCCTTATAAAGGAATCTGATTTCATGTTGGTTCAATAGAATTACATAACAATTTCCTAGGTTCAATGAACCTGGACATACTTGGTACCATGACACAAAAAGCACCGTTTAGGTGTCGACACCGTCAAACAATTGGTGGATGGTAACTCATCACAAAATGTCAGTTGGTAACTCATCACAGAGTATTACCAGTTCATATAAAATGTCAGTTGCCGGTTTGACAAAAATGAAGACTGGTAAAAATGTGTTATGTCGCTTTAATCCCTTGTACCGCTTGGGATGCACGAACTGCTTGGGGTCAACATGCCGCTTCAGACCGAGAAACACATTCTGCAAAACACCAATAGTCTAAAGACTATAATACAACATACCAGTTGGAACAAATATTGGTTCTACTCTAACTCATACATATAAATGAAATCTCAATGCAAGTGTGTGTCCATCAATGACAATCACAACATAAGCATCAAAAATGCCAACAATCTCCCCCTTTGACATTGATGGCAACACTTAGGAAAATAAAATTTTTGACACTTAATTGTTTTACAACAAAATCATGCCATTAGCAAAATTGCTCCCCCTAAGCATATACACTATCCCTTTAACAATACAATGTATAACACTTTTGCATATAGAGCATAAACATTGAGATATTCAGAGCATATATCAATATTTTGATTACCAGATACTTCTCCCAAATAGAATTCTTCTCCCCCTTTGCCAACAATGACAAAGTACAACTGAACAACCCTGTTTGCATTTGATATTAAAATAATAAAAGTTTATGACAATAAGGAATAATACTTGTCAAAAACAGATTTAAAGTCCTGCAAGAATTGTTTCATCGACAAAGACCAGGTTTCAAGTAGGGAGGTGGCTACTTCTTTTTATGTCTGCATCTGGGAGACCTGTTCTTCCATGGCATCAATTGTGCTCATCTCCTGTGTAACTGTTAAGGCAACCAGGTTCAAATAGCACTTCTGAAGAATTTGCAATCGTGGGAGTAGAACCAGTTGTAGCTCCTGCAAATCTCTAGACCGGGTGCTGATCTCTTGATCCATTTTTGCTGACTGGATGTGAAACCGGTGAATGGTTTGCCCATAAGTTGTAAAGGAATCGTAAGGTGGCTTGAATGTGCTCATGTAGGACTGCAAGTTTGTTTGAAGCTTTTGCCCTTGAGCTAGCACATCATCATAGAACAGATGGGGTTGGCAGATCTGGTTGAGTAGCAGATTCCCCTCATCCAGAGCATCCCTTATATCCTTTTGTTCTTTCTTCAGTTCAGACCGAAGCTCATTCAACTTCTTCACCAGAGCTATATTAAGAGCTTTTTGATGCTCTTTCTTGACATTTGCCTCTGCTGCCTCTTCTAGGCTCTGCACCTGATCATCCACTACTGTGCATAGGAGCTTAAGTTTAGCTAGTGATGAATCGGTGTTGGGAAGATTTGTACCGGGTATCAAACCGGTAAGAGTGTCATAGCCACTTGAATTACATCCTGCTCCTTCTTCCTTTGAATAATTTCAAGGCGCTCTTGAGCAACCTTGATGCTCTACATTAGCTTTTGTTTCACTTGCAGACTGGAGATTGATAGGACTGGTGAGATCAACTAGTTTGGCTTGACTCTCGGTTGCCTTCAGAGTCTCCATCTAGATGCTCTTCTCCACTTCTCCTGCCTTGTCCTCTTCCGCTTTCTTCTTCTCCACTTCTCTCCTCTTCTCCGCTTCCTTATCCTCCTCTACTTTTTTCTTCTCTGCTTCTTTCCTTTTCTCCTCTTCTTTGTCCTCCTCTTCCTTCTTCCTTTTCTTTGCTTCTCTCCTCTTCTCCTCTTTTTTTTCTTCCTCTTCCTTCTTCTTCTTCTTCTCTGCTTCCTTCCTCTTCTCCTCTTCCTTGTCTTCCTCTTCTTTCTTTTTCTTTTCATTTTCTTGCTTCTTTTTCTCTTCTTCATTCTTCTTCTTCTTCTCCTCTTCATCCTTTTTCTTCTTCTCCTCTTCATCCTTTTTCTTCTTCTCTTCTTCATCCTTTTTCTTCTTCTCTTCTTCATCCTTTTTTCCTCTGCTCGGCTTATTCCTTTGCCACTTCCTATTTGTCTTCGGCTTGCTTATCAACCTGTTCAGCTTGTTGCTCCTGTCTTGTTGCCTCAGATGGTGTTTCCTAAGTAACATCTTCTACGTCCAGGGCATCGACATCAATAGTGTCGACCGGTTCATCAATCGGATTTCCTTCATCATCAAGTACTTCGTTCGGTTTGGATATAACCGGTTCTTTCTCAGCTTGCCGGTTGACTTCAGCCACTCAATGCATCTTCAGAGCTTCTAGAGCATGAGTGTGTGTATCCTTGAGTACTTCCTTACCCTTTCCTTCCAGTAACATGAGTCTTCTTCTTCTCATGAAGATAAGACCTTTGTATTTGTTCATTACATCGAACAGTTCCAAATTTGATACATCTAGAAAATGTTCAGCAAAATTTTTTTCTCTCATTTCTTGTTCCTACTCTATGGCAATGCATCATTTATTGTCTAAGGATTTATACAAAGAATCTGGTGTTTCAGATCTAATTTTTGAAGGCGACCGGTCATTAACACATAAATACTGAATTATTTCCTTTTCAACCGCTTCCTTTTCATCATCATTAAAGTCGTCAAAATACTCAATTAAATCATGTAGCAATTTTCTCCTAATATTCTTTATTGTTCTTTGACATGTGTCAAAGGTTTATAGGATGAGATATCAATATTTACCGGTGCAGATGATGTTGATTCATTCTTTGTCTTTTTCTTCGTCTGTCTAGCCTTCTTGGGCATCTCCTCATACATAGTCTCTTTAGAGTCCGGTTCATTTGACTTAGTCTTCCTTTTCCTTTCGAAGACTTTTGCTGATGCCGCTTCCGGTTTCTTTTTGGCTGGTGACCGCTTGGTCACTTTTGGAGTTGCAGTAGTAATCGGTGCTGATGCTGCAGGCACTGCCTTTGCCTTCTTCACTACAGGTTCTTTTCCTTTCTTTGTAGAGGGTTCCTCGACTAGTGTAACTCTTTCCAAATAGGTTCCGGTCCTCTTTGCCTTAGGATAAAGAGGTGAGGCAATAAGGGTAGAGGCATACCCTTCCAGCATATCATACATCACCTCATAGCCCATTGGCTCCACTTCTTCCTATCTGGGCTCAATAGCCTCCATTATGCATTTATCCACTTGGATGGTGAAATAGATATCAGCTTCATATTTCTTGACGATGTCACCTGATATCCTCATTCTTTGGCTTATTTTCTGTCTGAACTCATCAAAATACTTATTTAGAACATTAGGGTAACCGGTTCCAATTGCTTGAATGCTTTCCTTGATTTGCATGGTCACCGGTTGGTCAGCAGACCATTGGACATCTCCTACTCCTAGAAAGTAGCCTTGGAAATAGAAGAACAACCCAACCAGTAGTTGTCCAAACTTGAACCTTAGTGCATTATCCTATTTGAACGACTTCAGATTCAACAGGAGTTGTCTCTGCATACCGGTGCACAGGTCAAATGATGCATCCTCCTTTATCATCCGGTAAGCAACATTTACCGCTGCAATAGATATAGAGTTAATTCTACTAGCAGAGAATGTCCGATAGCCTATCACCATGCAGGCATACTTAACCAGATCATCCTTGATAGAATTGACTGTCATGCCTTGTGAGTCGCTCACTGAACTGGTGAGCTTGGACATTTTAGTTTTGCTTACCATCCTTAGGGCTGGCACTTCCCCTGTGTTGTAGAAAACGGTGACTACATGAATTGCCTGCGGTGTGATATCATGTGTTCTTTCTAGGTACATCTTGTCACCATGGACTCTACTCAGAATGATCCTTATATGATCCTTTGTGAAATCCTCCAGGAAGTAAACAACATTGTGGAGCTTCTTCTTCTCCAAAATATTATACTCCGGTTGATCTTCTTATCCTTTCCACAAAATAAACCTAACTGGGAGTGGATAGCTAGAGACCCTAGGTCTCCAATCTTGCAATCTATGTAGTCAAAAATTCCCTCTTCTACTATCACACCAGTCGGAACTTGTGATAGGGCATTATACTTAGACTTTCGTTGAATAAAACTTGTAGACTCGACAGATGCACTAGAACTGGTATGAGATGCGAAAGCCATGATAGAAATTTTAAGAACTCGAGAAATACCTTTTGAAACATGTGAATTTAGGGCTAGCAGATTCTCCTTCACTTCACACTTCATCGATTGCTGAATCACCGCTTTGTGTTCTCCACTTGACCGTTTGCAGTTTGAATTTGAATCTCCTTCACGGTTTCTTAATTTCTCAAAATCTTAGCTCAAATCGCCTTTTCGTCACTCTGCTCTTTGAAAAACTTTTCTTCGCTCGAAAACTGATAGTGAGAAATGATTTGAAAAATTCTTTTAAGCATATTCCTCACCTACCGTCATTAATGCTCCTCCATTAGGGTGTAAACCCTAATTTGCCTTTTTACCATTTTTGGTCTTCTGCCAAATGATAGGTATCACATACCGGTTAAGGTCTTTTACTGGTGTAAACTGGGGGTTCAAAACATTTCGCTATTCTCTCCCCCTAAGCTTTTTTTAAAGCTTAGTTTGTTAGTTCCGTGATTTCCACAATAGGTGCAGAAACCGGTTCCTCTTGTAACACCACTCGTTTCGTCTTCCATGTTTTGTTCATGTCCATTTGAACAGTGTCAAAATCAATGTTTCCTTCCAGAGTGACTGGTATATCATCAGATATGTTCTTTCTTGATCTACAGAATCTGACAATGTGACCCGGTTTGTTGCAGTGATAGCAGACCAATCCAGGTGCTCTCCAAGGTCCATTGTTCATGTTTCCATTCTTCCTTCTGCATGTTGCAGCAGTGTGACCATGACCATGATAGACCATACAGTTTTCTCTCCATCTGGTTGCCACTTGATAGCCACCGCTTCTTTGCTGATGATTGAAGGCATTAAACTGGTTGTGATTCCGGTTCACAAAAGGTTCAGGACCAGCTCCTTGGGTCCTCTGAGGATAGCTATCAATGTTGTTCATAACTGACCTGCATTCAGATGCTCTATGCCCATACTTGTTGCATGCATAACAATTACCATTGAATCTATAGGATCTAGGCTTATCATTTAGGAAATAAGGAAAATTGTTGTAAGCCTTACTCCTACACATATTTGCAGTATGTCCTTCTTTAAGACAGTTGAAGCAAACAAGTTTAAACTTTTCCTTACCTTTATCCTTTGATGTCGGTTGTTTCTTTGATGTTCCAGCATTTGTACCATAGGTCTCACCTTCCTCATGACTGGAATAACCAAGTCCATTGGTATTCTTGACTGGTTTGGTAGATTCAAGCTTTTGCTCTAGCTTGATAGTACTCTTGTTGAACTTAGCAAGTATTTCCTTTGACTCAGAGAGTTCTTTGGAAATAGTAGCATTTGTTTCCAACAGGTTTTCATTCTCAGAGATGGCAATGTTCAATTCTCCTTGCATGTCTTCCTTTTCCACTTTGCTTGCATGGAGTTGAGCAGTTAGGGCACTTATCTCTTGTTTCAACTTGGAGATCTCATGATCTCTTTCTTTCACCAGATCTTCAGCTTTCCTCCAGTTCTCAAGCTCTTGACACATCTGGATAGTCAATCCTTCCAATTCCTTTCTCAATTTGGAGTTTGATTCATTCAACTTATTTACTTCTGTAATTAGGGCTTCCATGTTTGCTTCATCTGAAGAACTATTTTCAGACAGCTCCATCAGCTTTTCTGCATGTTCTCTCCTTTTTGCTTGAGATGCCTTGTATTTGACCATAAGATCATCATAGGATTGCTCAGACTGAGTGAGCCGATGAGTAAGTTCCCTTATAGAGTATTCCCCCATATCTCTTTCCAAGTGGTTAAACTTATAGAAAGGTAGGCTTTGATACCAACTGATGAATACTAAGAGGGGGGGTGAATTGGTATGCCAAAAAACTTTGCACTTAAACACTTTACAAGACCAACAGTAAACCGGTAAAATAGTTTAGCAAACAAACCGGTTAGCACACATGCAAACCAAATAGCAAATAATGCATTCACCCACAAAAGCACAAACACCATAACACATGAGATTTTGACATGGAAACCCAAATGGGAAAAACCATGGTGAGATGGAACTCACAAGTAACTATCTGCAGAATACGAACCAGACCGGTTAAGGTCAAACCGATTAGGTCTTACAATGTTCTTTACCAGAATAGATCCTATTAGGAATCTCAATCTCTGTTAGGAGATAAGTCCGATTAAAAACTACCTTGCTAGAGGATTTTAGATCCACAGATGTGAACCACCTTGTTAGAGGATTTACAAAAGGCTTTTGGGCCTACTCGGTTAAGGGCTACAAACTTGTCAAAGATGTGAGTAATCAACAAGTGTTTGATCTAGTTAGTAGCACAGACTGCTCGGTTAGATCCTTGATAGCTCATTCCTAATGCACTCCAGCATTACTTCAGTCTTCTACACATTCATATTCTCTGCAACTCCTCAACCACCTTCAACCCTAGCAACAACATAAACTTTTGCTACAGCCACGTCAACAACCTAAAACCCTAGACATGATGTCCTTATAAAGGAATCTGATTTCATGTCGGTCCAATAGGATTACATAACAATTTCCTAGGTTCAATGAACCTGAACATACTTGGTACCATGACACAAAAAGCACCGTTTAGGTGTCGGCACCATCAAAAAATCGATGGATGGTAATGGATGGTAACTCATCACAAAATGCTGGTTGATAACTCATCACAGAGTATTACCGGTTCATATAAAATGTCAGTTGCCGGTTTGACAAAAATGAAGACTGGTAAAAATGTGTTATGCTGCTTTAATCCCTCGTACCAGTTGGGATCCACGAACCGCTTGGGGTCAACATGCCGCTTCAAACCGGGAAACACATTCTGCAAAACACCAATAGTCTAAAGACTATAATACAACATACCGATTGTGCTCTAACTCATACATATAAAGGAGATCTCAATGCAAGTGTGTGTCCATCAATGACAATCACAACATAAACATAAAAAATGTCAACAATCACTACTATTGTATCAATACATGAGAAGATAACAATTGGAATCAGATATAGTGTTGAAAAAGGTTAGGAGTCATAGGAAGGTGCTTCGGTAGTGGTAGTGGACTGGTATAGGAGACCGATATGTATAGGATGTTACCTGCATGAATGCTAAACAGGTACTTGCAGGTTATGTAAGACAATGAAGTTGAAGATCATTGCAATAGCCTCGATAGCATGGAATGTGGAGTTCATGTCTTAGGTGGTATTGGAAAAGAACTAAATGACATTTGTTGGCCTAGTGGTTGACCATGCAGGAATGCATGTTTATGGGCTAACCGATTAAGATTTATGACTTGATGATGACATTGTATAACATTGTGTTCATCCAGGATCATGTCATAGGCTGTGGTGGATATAATGGAACTGAAAGATTATCAGATGATCATAGGTGCACAACTCAACCAGTATGGAGATAATTGGAGCCTCGGTATTAGACCTCACTAGAGTTGAGGACCTGAGATGTATGACTCAGGGGGAGTTCAAGTGGCTATGATGCAAAGCCAGGATGCTTGAACTTGGAAAAGTAAGTGCACTGACTGCTTAAAATTGTAGATGATGAAAATTTACAGTAGGAATACCTAGGAAAATTTCATTATAAGGGGTATCTACCAATCATTTGGTTGGTTGTATTCATAGTACAATCACATTTAATTCATACTTGCCAACTAATTGGTTTTATTAGTAGTACAATCACATTTGATTTCTAAAGAAATTTGGGATCAAACGGGAGGTTTTGTGGGTTGATCGGCAGGTGAGTAGTGTTCACTGACACATCCCTCTGCAATTGAGTATTCTAACACATGGTATAAAATTTGCATGCTCAATTGGTGTCAGTTGATGGTTGAGTCCTCCATCTCAAGTGTTGTGACTTGAGAAAATGTAATAATTTGTAACAATTGGTATCAGAGGAGGATATGCATCTGGTAATGAAAAAGGGGGAGAAAGAATTCTGTTAGTGCTTGGAAAATACGAGGAATGATACCCTGACAGTGCCCTTTTTGATTGTTGTCAAAGGGGGAGAAATATTCTTTAGTATACTGCATACTACATGTGTGAGAATCCATAGATCATAGAAAGGGGGAGAAGGATTATGTAGTATGCCAGATACTAAATGAGTTGACATCAATGCCAAAGGGGGAGATTGTTGGCATTGTGTTGTCATTGATGTCAACCAGTATGGGATGTCTACCGATAGAAGAGATGTATGTGCAACACTATCAAGGAGGAGTATAGGTCGAGATATCTTTGATATCACCTTGTGTTGCAGGACACTGACAAGGTAAGGATGAATGACCACTGTAGTCACCGGTACACAAGTTAGTGCCTGACTTGTATGGATGAGTTGGTAAGGTGATCAATATTGGTACAGTATATAACCAGTAAGGAAAATATGTCAAATGGTAAGTGATGTGTTGACATGGAGAAGATAGATCAACCAAGTGAGAGGTTGTCAGCCTGCAAAGCTCATGACCGGTGTAAAAGCTAGAGGGCCAAGGTGCTTGAGCTGTTGTTTGTGATGAAGAGGCAAAATGTTACCTATATCACATCAACACTGGAGGAGAAGAATGAGCAGGTCATAGGTATGTTGTGGGGTTGCAGAACAACAAGACTCCCACCGGATGAAGATGCATTCATCATGAGAAGCAATGACTGATAGTGAATATGTTCACACTGGATCACACGTGCCTGTTTGAAGATATACTGCACAAATAGGGAAGTCACATGAGTACATTGCAGGATGCAAAAGACAAGGTGTCACTCCACTAGTAAGTGGAAATTATCTCCTATCATGCATTATGTGCATCATAGTTTTGTGATATAAGGAAGAAGAGGTGTTCATCAATTGCATGAAATCAGGGATATGCGAACCGACTGAGAAGGCATGTTGTGATGCCAGTACAGATCAAGAGTGTTTATCAGTATGTAAGTCCATTGGTAATATGAGCAAGGTGCAGATGCAAATGTCCTCCCACTTTGTGGGAATGTGCATTCTTGGGATAGACATGTCTGAAGACCGGTTTAGGTGTTCCACCGATAGTTCAACAAAGTGCAGACATGAGTCAACTAGTAGAATCCGAGATACCAACAAGGTTAGTAAACCAGCAGAAAAGAGGAACCGATAGAGTGTTTGGTCAGTAATCCTATCTAGACCGACATGGAGAACCAAGCTAGAAGTTGGTTGACATGGATGCCACATAGAGTCAAGGTGGTGGACTTGCATGCTATGATAGACAGAATGAACACTGATAGAGTAGTTGCAGAGTTGGTCAACATTAATGGCAGATCCCACAAATCACGGGACGTGTTGTAGAGCCATTGCAGAGGTTTGCGGCTTGAGGTCTAGAGGAAAACTAAGAGACAACTAAGAGGGATTGATTGAGGAGATCGAGGCAAATGAAGGAAACAACAAGACCGATCTTGGTGTTTGATCAAGAGATCAACCGACAAGGTAAAAAGCAGATTGCCAAAGATAGAAGGTGTAATCAGGAAGGCAAGACAATAGTGGTGATGAGGAAACAACTATTTGGGCGATCAGATCTGTCAAGATATGATTGGATTTGGTTTTCCTCGAGGTAAGTAAGGAAACCCTAACCACTCAAATTTTGATTTTGATTTTAGCGGGAAAACCAAACTATAAATATGCAAGCCAAAATCAGAGATGGTTGTCATTGGATGAGAGAGTAGAGCTGTTGCATAGAAGAAGAGAGTGCTACTGTGAAGTAATTGAGTGTTACTTTTGCATGTAAGAGAAAATCAGTCAAGTGCTCAACAAATATGTAAGAAGAGACTGAGTGTGAGAGAGAACCAGGTTGAAGTATTCAACTAGAAGTAGTGCATAACCGATAGTGTCCAAACTGTCATAGCAAAAGTGAAGGAAGCTACAAAGAAGGCAGACAGTGGATCGACAGAGTGTAGTACCAGTGAATAACAAAGCGGTGAGGAGGAGATCCAACATAGCAGAAGGATAGTAGAGGTGAACTGGTAGAGTTTACCAGCAGTGAAGTGACAAATGAGAGCATCAGGAGAAGTGTACTGGTGTAGTAGAGAAGGTATCTCACCGACAGAGTAAGGTATATGAGATGGTTACAAGATTCACTTGTAACAGTATGACTACTTTTGTATTTGAAGTTATCTTTGTGAACACTGAGTTGTAGCTTGGTGCTCCTTGGGTCAGTGTCTTAAATTAGGGGTTGTAGCCCATAAACAATTTAAGGGTTGGTGCTCCTTGGGTTGTAGCCCTAAACATTGTAATAGAGTTTTTATTGTGAGGTTGGATTAGTGCAGTAGACTCCAACAACATTGCTTACCGAGGTTTCTCCCATCTTGGGTTTTCCTCTTATATGCTGGTGTCATGTGATGTCCCCTTGTGTGATTGCATTTGTGATTAGTCTCCCCACTAATCGGTGAGTATGTTCTGAGTTAGATCTAATAATTGGTATACTCACATAAGTCGGTAAAGGGAAATGGTTTGAGAACCACTGATTCACCACCCCCCCACCTCTCTCAGTGGTGCATTGTGTCTAACAAGGGAAATAGGTTGGGAATAGGGGCTTGCCTTAGGTCAAATCCTGTTTTTAAAATTAACCATGAAATTGAGATAAATTTAATTGAAATGACTGAAAGGAAAGGTTCTCCTTTTGAGTAAGAGGTTGAATTATGATTGAAAATTAAATGATTATACCCCTTGTGAAGTTTTGCTTGCCTCCACATGGAATTAGGGTTTCATGAAATAAGATGTATATTTCCACTTCAATGCTTGAATCTTGACTTTATTATTGCTTGAAGGCTTGAAATAAGACTGTAGATGCTCAATTGCTCTTGAATACTTGATCTCATGTGTTCTTGAATGCTTCTTGATTCTTTATGATGTTCAAATGAGAGGGGAAATCCTCTTTATATACTTGCTTGTTGGGAAAATTAATTAATTTTCTGACATAAGTCGACACAGAGAGGGAAATCCCGCTCAAATTTAAATTCTGAAATGGGTTTAAAGAGGGCCCAATTCAAGAAGGACCATGGCGCCAGGCCCTGGTCCTGCCTTATTTTGGGTTAGGATCAATGTGCCCAAGGGGGTTCCAATCAAGGTTTTTGATGTTTGTGATGTGCATGATCATAATCAAGTCTTCAACTAGGCCAAGGGGCACAAACACTAAGGTGAAGACCCAAATGCAGTCGAAATTGCAAGGGGTGCATTTTTAGGACGCTACACTCACAAAGTTTTCTTTTGCTTAATTAAGGCTAGCATCATCTTCTTTTTTCTTTATTTGAAGACATCTTCCTTCTTTGGTTTATGTAGTTCAACATTTCTCATCTCAAAGGCAGAGAGAGCTTCATATAGTTTATCCATAGTATAAGTATCTAAATCTCTACTTTATTCAATGACATACACCTTAGGAACAAAATTTTTAGGAAGAGTCCTAAATATCTTCCTCACAAATTCATCTTCTTCCAATTTTCCACCAACACCTTAGATTCTAGTAACTATTTCTATTGCTCGGTGCATGTATCTATCAATACTTTTATCTTCTAAGCTCTCAAATTTGTTTATGAGATTTTGCAACTTGAATTGATTTATCTTGTTGTCTCCTTCACAAATGCTAATAAGTTTCTCCCAGACATCCTTAGTGGATTTGGAGTCCATCGCCTTCAAGAGTTAGTATCAAATAGTCCACTTATAATTGTATTCCTTTCCTTTACATTGTTCACATGTGTCTTGATCTCATCTAAAGATAGTAAGCACATTAGATTGAGTTGTATAACCATCTACAACAGAGTTTCAAATTACATATTCCATAGATTTTAGATATGATTCCATCCTCATGTTCTATAAAGAGTTGCATGTGCCATGAAACTTGGCAATGTTGTGAGATCCATCTCGTTCCATTCTAGATCTGCTTCAAGTAGTTAAGTTTCTTCTCGGACAAACATGACTCTGATACCAATTGTTGAACACACCTTAGGACTAAGAGGTGGGGTGAACCAATTTGGGCCTTAAAAACTAAAATTTAAATTTATTTTCCCAAAAAAATATCAACTTATTTTTAACCTTACCAACAAAAATGAAAAATAGAAATAATGAAACATAATGCAGAAGTGAACACTATATTTATGTGGAAAACAAAAATAGGGAAAAAACATGGTGAGAGTCAACTCACAATATATGAAATGATTATAAATCTATTTCAAGCTCACTACCAAGGAAGCATAGTGCCACCTAGAATGACTTGTAGGCTAAGATGTACAATTCCAAGGAAAGATGCACAAGGATTTGTAGGTTGAATCTCATTGCTCCAAGGCAGGATATAAAGAGTTGTTGAGAAGATTCACTATCTCCTAGAAATGTACATGAACATCTGAATTAGCAAGATAAAGTCTTCCTCAAATATGAAGTTGTACTTGGATCACTATTACAAGCAACCAACTCCAAAAACAATCACCACTACACTTTCATTGTCTTTGCATTACAAAAATATGCAATGATAATATCATGAAAGTATGCTTGCATATATTATAATTCACACACTCTTAACTCAATCATTTCACTACAACACACTATCCATATTGATTTGATCTTCTATTTATATCAACCTTTACATATCAGAACATTAATTAGGTGAGGCAAAATAGATGGCAAGCATACGTTCTATCAAATTGGCCACCAAAGACAATTATGGTGAATGTGGTCCAATCTAGGAGATAGAGAGAACCTTAAACATCACATTACACTTCTCTCAGAAGCTCCAAAAATATACACATGTTGGTGCACATCATCCAAGGTCGACAACAAGGTAATGTGTAGATAAACAATGTACATAACACATAATTGGTCAACCCAAAACATATCATCCAAATGAATTAACTCAAAGTGAATCCCCACACACTAAAGGTAGGACCGAAATACACCTTAACACACTCTCCAAAGTTGAACCATAACATTAAGACCATAGCATAAGCTAGAAAATAAAATTTTGTTGGCCAAACCACAACAATTACATATAAAGACAACATCAAACATAATGCAACACCAAATTGATCATTCAACACCATGCAAAGCATATGAGGATATTCCTAGAACATCCAACAACATTCCCAAATACTTATTTCTCACTATCACTTCTATACATGGTGGTGCAACACAAACGAATACATAACACTTCATTGCTAGAATGCTAAGAAACAAAATCATGAATAGAACAATCATCAATAAATCTTCTTGTAGAACACATCAAAACCCAAAACTAGAATAAAGATAATGTACAAGCATTACAAGAATGTCCTCCAAGTTGTAGCACCTGAAACATCAATGCAGGAAATGCATAGCATTTTCTAAACCAACTACATCCACTTTTGAGAGATAACTAAATTGTTAGCAAACAACAATCACTAACCACTTCAACTGCAATAGTAGGAATTTGAAAAGATAGTAGTGTAGTGTCCATGAAGAATAAACATTATGTTCAAATCTGCAAAACCAAATCCTCAAATGCGGAGGAATGTAGAGAATTCTCCCAGTCAGACTTTAAATACTCTTTCTTTCATATCACATCTCATCATATATTGTAAACATTCTAAAAATAGTATTAGCTTAAACAAGAGTGCTAGGTCCAAGGAAAATAGACTCTTATCATCATCATCATTGATGAGCTGAAATAATAGCTCTTTTATGTCTATGACTGATAATTTTTTCTTATGTTTTAAGTTGCATAGTTGGACAATGTGAAGGTCATATGATATATTAGATTTTTGGTTGTGTGCATATTGAATTTTAACCGAACCTGCTGAACCTTGTATTATTTTGGCCAAGTATTCCTGTAGCTATGCGAATTACTATGATAATTTCTTGTATGGATGCATAAATGTTATGGTTGACAGAAAATGGATACATATGTGTTTGCATGTACTAACCTTTTATTTAGGAATAAATAAGTAGTTGCAGAAGCGGTCAAGTTATGCCAGTTGGAGGATTGAGCCATGCAAACCGTTAGAGATATTTCAAGGTGATTGAGAGAATTAAAGACAATAAGGGAGATGATGTTCAAATGAAGCAGCTGAAGAATAGTGAGGCAGTACCAGATTTATTTATGACTATCTTCAACAGGCGGTAATCTAGTGAAAACCGTCATGCTATAATCCTGGCTGTGTAATGATGAAAGTCCCACGATCTTTGTGGTTGACTTCTTCCTTGTTGTAATAAAATTTTCTACTTGTTCTCATGGGCGTGGTCTAGGTAGTTAAGATTTTGTTATCATTTTCTTATAAATAAAGTTCTGAACCTCTTCATAGAGGTTAGATAGAGTTTTTAGAGTCAAGAAGTATTTTCCCCGTTTTATGTATTGTAACAACTTTTGGAGATAATGAATAAAGTTATGTTATGCTGAGCATATAGAAGCATTTGAAATTTGGGTATGCTCATCCAAGGGGGCCACATGGTGAGTAATCTTATGTAACTATTAAATTAATTTTTCTTTTGATGTGGTAGTTGTTCTGGCAATTGACTATTCCTGCAACCATTGGAACCAGATCCTGTGACTGTTCCTGCAGCCAAGGCATATAGTGTAGTTCCTATTTGCTAGCTTTGAACATAGATAACAATTGTTCATTTGAAATCATCTTTTATCATTAAGATTTTCTATAGCCATTTAGTTGTTGCATCTTTGTATATTTATTTCAGTAACTTCATTTGTTGTGGTAGGATAGAATGGCTTAAATTACCGGAACTTAGTGCATAAACAATGCTGGCCCATTTCAAGTAGTACTTCCCTGGGTTGACAAGTAAATGAACCTCAGTCATAGGAATGATAGCTATTCAGAATGGATGTCCAATCCCCGAGTTAAGGCTTCAATTCTAGTTATTATCCTAATTGGCTAGGCAGACAATCATCATGCTACCAATCCACAACTTATCATCATTACCATCAACACATCATATTGAATGTAGACATCAAGCATAAAAAAGGGTGGACATCCGCAACCCAAAGAAACTAAAACCATCAACTATTAGTATTGGGTTATCCCACATTAATGGTTCCCACTTTTGCCAACAAAGGAAATTGGCGAAAGTGGAAAATTTTGTTTACGGGGGGTTCGGGCGAAGTGGGGGTGTTCGAACAGAATACCCTTTGGGGTTTGAGCGAAGACCCCACTTCGCTTGAACCCCCTCTTTTGAGTGAAGCACCTTTAATGCTTGTTTATGTCACTTTTCAATTATAGCGCGGGGGTTTGATCGAACCCCCCTTCATTTGAACCCCCCTAAAAATGGGGGGTTCGCTCGAACCCCCCTTCGTTCAAACCCCTTTTTTAACACTTCTCTGAAGATTTCTACATTTTTTTGCAGATTTTTGGCCTTGAAACCTCTGGTTGAAGGCTCAAATGGAATGATCTTGACAACCCAAAATGTAGTATTGTATTCCTCGAAGCAAGCTTTCCATTGACTATAATTTTATTACATATTGAGTTTATTATGAACTTGTTTTTTTAATTTTACCAAACATAGGTTTTTCATCGAACATGAACTTCTCTGTTCAACGCATTGGGAAAAATAGGAAACTAATTCAAAAAAATTATGGAAAATATCTAAGCCCTGAGTATTGATCTTTTCTTTCTAACAACAATAAATAAATTGAATTTCGATATATATAGAACAAGTTATGTGTTCAAACTTAAACCTATGTCTTAATTATGACTAGTCGAACTTCAAAACTTAATAAAATGAAAAATATTGAACATATCACTATCAAACCAACTGCAAGCCTTGGATATTGATGTTACAAACCAAAATTCGATAGAATTGAGTTTTTATCATTTATAAAAAAAAATTTATGCATTTCGGGAGGCACATCACTCTTAAAAAATGTAGTTTGTTGTAAAAAACTACTTTTCAAGGGAGATGGAAATTTTTTATAAAAAATCCTTCAAAAAAAATTGAAAAAAAAATATATAGAATCTACAGACAAAATGCTACAAATCACTAATTTACATCATCTTCAAATTCTTAATAGTTTAAAAGTTATAGTTGTCGGAAGTTGAAGATTATTTTAAAATTGTTCATCTCAGTGTCAAAAGTGGCAAAAAAGTGGGAACCATTATTGTGAGTTCACCCTATTGTATAACATCTTCCTCAAAAAGCCATGACAACATAACAACATAAATGACCATGCAACAATTACCCATCATTGAGGAGAACACATATTGTTAGACATCAAGTTGACATTACTGATAATACATATTGCCAACAATGGTGATTTCTTTAAATAAATATTATTCACAAGGATATAATAATTGCATGAGAAATTAGATAGATAGAGACTTATTTAGTCAATTATTGATAAAGAAGTTTGGTTATTAGATAATTGATGACAAGTCAAGTTTAACTATATAAAATTTATCTTAATTAAACTAACCACACATTGTTACTATAAAAATACATTTTTCCTTTACAATAAGAAATAATTTCAATTTATAAAAAAAAATGTTTTTGATATAAAAAGTAAAAAAATAAAGGTGTTGACCCTAAATGACAAGCCCCAAGAGAAAAGGAACTGGGCTTATAGGCTAGTAACAACAAACAACTTACAACATACAAGCCAAACAAGCCACTACGAGCACATAATCGAGGTAGGCCACTAATAGCGCATAAACTATCAACATCCCACATCAAATATGAGGCGAACTAACAACCAAACCAAAAATTTCATAACAAAATTTTGGACAAGATATGATAGAGGTCCAACACCCTCATTTCCAAGAGACCTCAAAACCCCAAAATGTCTCCACCTCCATAGAAGAAAAAGGTAGGGATCTTGAGAGATGGACAACCTTCAACATTGAATGAATAACTGTGGGTAGACAAACTATCTCCACCTCCATAGTAGACCATGAAGGAGCCACTGATGAGAGCACAATTGTGACCTCAAACAAGAGCTCCAAGGCTACAACCATTGAAACACGACCATCACCAAACCTACAAAAGGAATGTCCACCTCAATAGGACTATCGAGAGCACATGAAGATGTAAGAAAAATCCACCTGAAAAGGAGCCATTGAAGGAAAAACTCAAGAGTACATGGTCGATGCCTCAAGATGGAGCCCCAAGACAACAAGCAATGAAACGGGGCCACCCTCCAACCTGTAGAAGAAATGTCCACATCTATATGACTACAAGGAATGTAGGTAGAGAAAAGGCAATGGAAGGCCCATTCATTACCCATCAAGTG
Organism: Cryptomeria japonica; assembly: GCF_030272615.1. Taxonomy (NCBI): domain Eukaryota; kingdom Viridiplantae; phylum Streptophyta; class Pinopsida; order Cupressales; family Cupressaceae; genus Cryptomeria; species Cryptomeria japonica. The sequence continues at coordinate 239,469,037 of NC_081412.1, read as the reverse complement.
AAAGGTGGTAAAAATAATGATAGAGAATCCTCTACCAATGAAACCCATCTCTTCTCCATACAAAATAGAGCCATAGTAGTAACAAACATTTGACACCAAGAGTTAAAGAGTAGAGAAGACACAACAGAGGGCACCGATCACAAACATGGGGTTGAGATCACGTACCTTCAAAAAGCATGAATTAGAGAAAGGAAAACAATGGGTGGCCTCCATCAAAGGATCTTCATCAAAATGTAGGGTAAAACCCCCCACACCAACCTTCACCACAAGCAAAACTACCACAAAGTTAATAGTACCAACAAACATAGTGAAAGTATTGCCCCTCCCAACACTTGAGGCCCAAATCTAAGTACCCCTCATGGGAAAAAACCCAAGAAACATAACTTGAGGACAAGGTCCCAAAATCCACCCAACCTTAGGCATAAAGCAAAATAGAGAAACCAAGGATTGGCCCCCATTGAATGACTACCAATAACATAGGGGTGCAAGATCCCATCTCCAACATTTGCAAAAGCATGGCTGAGAACACCATCATAGACCAATGTAACACATCTCTTTCCACTTGGAACTATAAAGACATAGTCACAACTTGCACCAAAGGCGCAATTATTGTCATCTTGCAGAGAACTAAAAGAAGGACCTACAAATAGAGTAACCACAAACCATTGAAGATTTGTCCCAACAAGAAAAAGACCACACTCCATGGAAAAAGACAACCAAGGAGCCACCAAAGGAAGAGCCTCAAGAAATCCTACTCCCCACCACCAAAGAGTAGCAAGGCCAATGTCGACAACACATAAGGGCGCCCTAGCAACACCAACCACCACCAAAATAAAACCACAAGAACCAATGACTCTAATAATAACATGGAATAGAGAAAATGGTGAAGACAAGGGCAACAAGAAGGCTAGGCTTGATTGGTAGAGGCCATGCCCACCAAACCATCAAGATTCGCTCCATTATCCCTTGTGACACAATAAACACAGTCAAATAGCCACAAGGAACTTGTGAGGGAAAAGAGCACCCTCTATTCCCACATAGCCACTCTAGAAGCTACGAGATTCGCAACAAAAAAAAACCCTTCCCATCATCATCCTTAGCTTTGTCTCCCTCTGCAGCTCCTTCATTTGAAACCCCCTGCCACTCTCATTCCCACTCGTAATCCTACATTTTTAAAAATAATGTTTTTTTCAATTTAAAAAATAATTCCACAGAATATGAGTAGAGCATACAATATTTTATTTAAAAGACAAAACTTTCTAATATATAAGTTTAAAGGTGAAATAAATTTTCACTAAGCTTAATCTAGGTTGACTGAATAAGATGCATACTTAGAAACACAAAACAAATTAGATTTATAAATTTAATAATTGATATATTAGTTTCAAGTATTTAACCAATTTAAATAATCTTTAATCCCTTTCTATTTCAACTATAACTTTGTTAAAATATATACAATTTACTTAATAATCACATTATATTATATTGTATTTAGATTTTTATTATAATGTTATTTGATTAAAGTATACTTGTATTCTATATTATATATGTTAGAATGAACCTTTTTAATTTAGAACTCAACTTATAGTAGATCCAAACATGATTGGAACTAGAATGTGGTAATAAACAGATCTTTTATATTAAGTAAATAATTCAAAGCCATCATTAGTTATTTTTGCTGCTCAAATTATTACATTGCTCAAATTATTAGATTAACTAAATCCATTAATTATTATAGATGCAAGTATAGGTCCTTTTAAGGTGCTTCAACATAAGTATTTATTTTGAATGTATTCATATGTATTTTTATTATTCTATTGTTAACATAAGGAATGCTTGTACATTCTTTTTTTTCTTTTTCTTTTAATGAATAAGATGTAAATTTGGAAACATAAGATACATTAGATTTATTAATTTAATAATTGATATATTATTTTTAAGTATTTAGTAAATTAAATATTATATATTTAGTTATAAGTCAAATGAAGATATGTGATTTTAATTTTATAATAATTTTTATTGTTTTAAGAATAAGAATACTTATTTTTGTCATGTATTATTTTAAAATTATTCATAAAATGATTCATAATATATTGTAAATGATTAAATTTGCATGATATGACATAAGATCATAACACAAGAAAATGTACATAAATGAAAATAAATAAAATATAAAAAAATAAATTTGATTTGATACAATATCATATCATAATTTTTTTCCAAAACAAAGTTTAAAAAAATAACATTGTTATTACTACTAATATAATAAAAATTCTGAATAAAGATTTATGATGGTTAATAATTTGAAGGGCTCTGAAAAAATGAACGTTTAAACTCAACTACCATTCCTGTTTGGGTGTAGATGACGTTTCGGCAATCACTGTGGGGTGATATAGGGAATATTTGAAAACAGTAAAGGAACAAAAAACCACAAATGAAAAAAACGCAGCCAGTGTAATCATTGAAAATGCAGAAAGTGTGACAAGCAAGCATAAAATTGACAACTCTTCTTAATTAGTTATTGAAGATCAATTTATAAATTCACTATTCCTAATCAAAAGCAGAGTTTGAATGGATAGATAATGTTATAAATGCTACCGGGTTAAACTATTTGAAATGCATTTAGAGTTGAAGCGATTAGATGTGTGTAGATTTGGAATTAAGGAGTGTCTCTGTTGTGATTTTAGCCCTGTGGATGGTTGGTTTTTGTTGCAGGAAGCTTAGAGGCTATATATATATATATATATATATATATTATCCATATGAATGTGATGGCCACACACACACAAAGCGTTGACCGCTTACTGTGGTGCATGCGGGGCCCGCTCAATCTGTTTCGTTTCCCATCCATATCCGTTTTCCTAAACATTTGCCAGTTACGGTCAGCGGTTAGTTGGAGTTAGCAGCTCTGCCATATTATATTTAAATTTGATGTTCCCGCGCCGCAGATGATGGGATGTGTTTTACCATTCCCAAAATCTTTCATTGTTAATGAAACTGCGAGGGAAAAGTTTTAATTTCAAACTTAAACCTCGGAGTGATAAGTTTTTATTTCAAACTTTTGGATTATAAAATTGTATATTAATCTAGAAGTTTATTACATAAGTTTTTTTATATAAATATTTAATATTAATAATTTATTTAGTCTAGATATATAAATTAGATTTGAAAATGTATTTGATATAGTAATAAAATAGTAAAAATGAATATATATTTTGGAAATGAAGAAGAGAATATTGAAAGAAAATATATAATAGATTATATTTATTGAATATTCGAAAAAATACTTGAGACAAATTAATTATAATAATTATGTTTTAGATATTTTATGATTGTATGTGAATTTAAGACAAATCTACATTTGTGGTTTTGATGTTCAATCTACAGTCTTAACTTGAATGCTATGATTTTAACTTTTTTATGGTTTTCAAATCTTTAATTGTGAAATACCTCCCATATATATATATATATATATATATATTCAACCTATTTTTTTATATTATAACTATTTGAATGGGTATTTGTAGGAGCTTTAACATGGATACATTGATGTAATAATATATTTTTTTAAATCACTTACACAATTGAAACTAAGAATATAATATTCACATGAATATAAAAAAATTTCTAATTTTTATGGATACAACACAAATATATTAAAATTATTTTGGGGATAGTTACACATTCATTTTCATATATGTTTATATCAATTCAATACAAATCATTTCGAATTATTTTGACATACATAAAAATATAGTTTAATGTAATAAGTTGAAACCACTTTTTGGTCATAAAGTGATACCTTTTTTCTTTAAAATTAGATTTTTCATTTTTCATAGTCTATTAGATATATGACTAAAAATAAAAACCTCAAACTCATAAGTCTAAAAAAATATACCTAACTATAATATTAACTTAGAAAACAAAAAAAAAAAATCTCTTCATGCACCTCAAATTAAAATAGATCAAACTTAAGTAATCTTAATACTAAAGTGCAAGATGTTGTTCCTCAATTTCACTTAGTCTTTGTATCCCATTTAACTAGACACATTCATTGAATTCTCAAATAAAAGATTCACACATAGGTGAAACTAGGTCCTCATTAGTAAGTTCTAGCATGATCCACTCTACTTTTATGTTTCCCAATTTTTTCATCAAAATAGACTTATAATATCATGCATAAGTTTACCACACTTTGATAAGTAGTTCTAAGATTCTTAACAATATAGGGCATAACAATATAATGATAAGTCCTTTGTATAGTTAAAATTGCCTTATGTTGGTTTTAGATGATAAGAATTTTATTTTGTCAAAAAAATCAATCATATGGTGAATCTTTGTTGAAGTCAAAATCCTATGCCAAATCTTATGTAGTCATTTAGTTTGACAAGAATAACTATATATAATAATAAATAAATCCTATGCCAAATCTTATGTAGTCTTTTACTTTGACAAGAATAACTATATATAATAATAATAAATATAGAGAGAATAATGTGTGGGTGATATGAACTCAACTTTGAGAAGATTTTGTATCTCTTGTTTGACTAGCATAACTACCTTGGATTGTATTTTCCAAATCTCTTACTTATTATGTTTGGCCATAGGGTCTAAAATATTATTACATGAGAAATACTAAGAATTTCTTTACATGACCACAACTTGGAATTTATCAAAATAAATACACAAATGTTCTTATATAAGCACCCAAAATAAATTACTAAATTCATGTGAGACTTTGATTTGAATTTTGAAATTTTGTCATGACTAAAAATTTAACAATTTTTAAAATTATCCTTGTCATTTTATACTTTTAAATGTAAAAAAAAAATCCAATTAAAAGAGTACCCATATTCTCAATAAATACTCTCATTATTAAAATAATCTAAGCTATCTTACATACACTTTATATTCATGAAGTGTAGGAACACTTCACTTACAGTAAGCAAATATATTTCACCCATATAATAATCCTTCATCATGATAAGATAATGTAACACTAATATACAAATCTAGATAATCTACCAAAGATTCAACATTAGAAAGTGTATCTACTTGAAGATTGTTGTGTGCTAAAGATATATTGATTATATGTTGAACAATTAAGGGAAGTGAATGTTCGTCCATAAGTGAAGATATTAGGGTTTAACTTTATGCAAAAATTTCAATGGTTTCATCACATTTCAAGGAAGGTAATTCAAGTCTTACATTCCATAATATTGTTTTAATAACATAAAATTTTATTTATACTTATTTATTTTTTCTTTGTATCCATATTTGTATAAGATTATAAATCTCAATTGTCATATCACTTATGTAGTAATGGAGAGGGAAGTACAAAATAATCATCAACAATATGACTAAATTTTGATTTCATATTTCATATGCACCCCTCTCTATAAGGTTATTTGACATCTTTACCAAGTTTTAATTTTGATCATTGGACTAATGTATGAGAATCCATGTATAATGAATAAACATAAAAATAATTAATAAAGTAGAAGAATTTATCCTTGTGAGTAAAATTTTAATATATTGAAAATTTTGAATGGGATAATCCTCATGGAATTTATCCATGGAACCCCCAAAAGATTGTTGTATGCAAGAAAACTTATTGTTACAAGTCCCACATATTTTCTTTAATGCTTGTTTTTAGGCTATCTCATACCCTTAAAGAGTACACACTAAGCTCTGACTTTTGATAAAAAGTTCTATTTTCATTTTAGTTTTTTCATGTCACTCTCATGGTTACCATTGTTGCGGTTAAGCACTAACATTTTTGAAAATCTATCTCTTACCTGTGTCTATTTACCTAATTAGTGAAGGATCCCTATTTGTCAATTTTATTAATTTGTTAAATTCACAAATTTATCTAACCTTGAAACAACAATTAGCTTTTTAGATCTACTTTTATCTTTGATTTTAACATTTTTTTATATGATTTCCATATAATGTTAACTTATCCTTCTTCTAAGATTGGCGATCAATTTGCCTAGTCCAATATACCCACCCTTGCTTAGAACTTAGGGATTCAAAACCATACATATCTTAGCTCTAACATAGAAACATTATATACCATAATAACTAACTATACATTATTTTGTTAGGGTTTATACACTTTCCTTTCACATTCTTTGTAAAACTCTATCTCTTTTCAAAACGCTATCAGCTATATCCTTTGCCCAAGCCTTTCAAAACGCTGTGAAGTCCATTGAACTGGTGTAGATATGCAGTCACTACAACCTTCTTACAATTATTTGACTACACACGATGAGAGATTCCTTGTTAAACACCCTTCGGCACCTGCATTTACAACTGTACCATATTCATATATGAAGAAGTTATTGTTCATTAGTCACCTGTGAAATCCGATGCAGAGAGACATAATAGCGATGGAAATGCAGACTTTTCTGTGAGTAGGGACGTGTGAAGTGTGATCCACACACAGTTGCTACAAGGTAAGATCTTGTAGCCACTCCATTCTTATCTGCATCGATATAGCCTTCTCTGGGCAGAGGCAACATTTGAAACAGTGAATAGAAATCATAAGAGGGAAGGTCCATGCAATAAACCTCAACTTCTGGCATCTCTGTGGGCGGAAGTACTAGTCCCTCTTGCTGCTTTTCAATGTTGGGCGGGAGAGATTCAAAATTGAAATTCAAACTTAACCGTGGCAGTCACTGTCGCCTGTGGAGAGTGTGGAGAGTCCTGACAGTCAGAAAAGAACCCGTGAAAACAAAACGGAAAACGGAAGGCTAGGAAGGGCCCACATTGCCACCTAAGCAGTCAAAGCTTAGTGTGTGCTCTTTAAGCCAGCCCAAGTGCTATACCAGAAGTATTGGGCTGGCTTAAACAGCACACACTAAGCTTTGACCGCTTAGGTGGCTGCTATGGCCCCTCCCTATCTGTCCGGCTTTTCGTTTTATGTTTCCATTGGGAGATATTCTCTGTTCCCATTCAAACACTTCCGTTAACTTTCCAATTCAAATTCGTTTCCCGCCCAGAAGTTCTTTGGAGGCCTGTGATCACATAAAAAGGAACAGGGTATTCTTCTATTTTCCAGCAGACTCACAACCTGTGCCAGAAGTATTCCGTTCTCACGTAGATTGGTACAAATCTATACTTTCAAGTGTAAAAGGCGTCGACGAAGATGAAGATCTGTACATCTACATTATGATACTGTGGTGCATGGTTTAGTGCCATGCGAACACAGTCTAGAGGAGATGCAGGTCACCTAGCAACTCCTCTAGCACATCTATTTCACACTGTGTTAGCATGGCACTGAAACCATGCATCACAGTATCATAGACTGCCCGATGATCCGGAAGGGTCTGAGTCCAGAATTCAGTGGAACGCGTAGTAAGCATAATTCTTTTTTCTCTCTCAATTATATGAAGAAATTCAACTGTAGCGAAATGGTTTAACACTAAAATCATATTTTAATTGTACAGTTATTTGTTGTTTTTTCTGCAACTCTAGTGGATTAAGGAACGAGCTTTTATAATTTTGATTTATTAAGCATTGCATACAATGCTTTCCCTGCTTTTGGAAGCACATGATCACCAGATAAAGCAAAGAGAGAAGTGGCTGCAGTTTTGGCTGATTTGGCGTTCCTAACTCAAGGTTATCAAATTAATTGTTGTTAAATGCAGAGGCCTTTAGAGCTCCTCTATTCTATTCTAAGAAAGTTGTACATTTTAGAGCAGTGTTGATCCATTTCGGTTACATCCAGAGATTCTTTCTTTGGTTAGTCCTAAACTATGTGTTTGTCTTTTTGGTACAGAGTTCTGCTATATCAATGCAATACGCTCAGATTTGGATTACCGTGAGGAGACCTACACATTCTATCATTGCACTGAGGGAAAGAGTTACCATGGGCGTGGCCAAATTCAATTAACTTTGTTAGTTCTCTTTGATACAAGCAACACCCTCATTTACTATACAGCAAGTGCTGAAAACATGCTAGTTCAACATAAAATCGTTGAAACCAACATGAGAAATTATAGGGGTAACAACTCTCATATCTTTCTTGTTTCTCTTTTTCTGAAGCTTTTGCATTAGAGACCAAAGAAGACATAATGCAAACAGATGTTTGGGTATTCATCTCGACAACTCATGGAAATTAGTTTCTTTTTATGTAGGTGGTAAGTCCTTGCATGATTTTGTCTTTTTATTTTATTGCTTTAAAGGAATGGTGGAAATCACTTAGGCTTTTTCCACTCTATTACTGATTGGGCAGAGTCAATTATTGGCTTTGCTGTACAGGTTTTTTATAAGACATTTGTCATTTGGTCACGATTTCACAGAGTTTGCTGGCGGCTTTACCACTGAAGATGTGTTAAATGACTGATTGCTCTTTATGCTGGATGAGAGTTCATAACCAATTTGCCACTTTTATGGCAATTCACTTAGGTTTCAGTCATATTTATCACTTAGATGTGGGTCACTAGTGCTTAAGCTACCTTTTTATCATGTTTGGCACTGAATTTGGGTGGCTTTTCTATTCAATTTGTGCACCTGCTTAAGACTGTTTTCCTTGCTTGCTGCCATGCTTTCAATTTTACATGTTTTGAAGAGCTTTGGCACAGTTTTCATTAGCTTGAACCACACAAAGGTGAGCCATGTTTGGTCTGATTTCTTTCCTTGAAAGGCAGGTGCTGATATCTAAGGATATAGCCAATGTTTAATGCTTCAGGCGGAGTTTGATTGGCCATGCCAATCAAAACGTGTACCATGTGTGGTTCCCTTCCTTGGATCTAGGGTTTTCAGGTTAGCCAATCAATTATAAAGTAAACACATGGATATTTTGATCATACAATTTGCTGTTAAAGGTAGACATGCTGATGCTCAAATCACCCTAAGGTTTATGTATTGACCAACCAGTTTAGATCAATATTCTGAAGTATTCATTATATCTCAGTCAATGGACTTAACATAAGTAGCATATCAGACTGTGCAGAGGCCTAAACATGTTCCAACAATAGCTTGATCATAAAATAAAGTATAACAGAAATTACATCAGAATTCTGCCCATTCTAATCATTGAAATATTCATAAATCTTTGAAACAGTTGTGAGCTTACAACAGAAATACTGCATGCAACTACAACATCTGACAATATTTCTCTATCCTTGTTTTCTTTTATGGATATCCATACCCTATTCCAAAGCTCCCATTTTGGCATAGGCACGAAGGATATCGGCAAAGGTTGTAGAATTTGACTTCACAGCTGTCAATTGTATTTGCTTGAATGTTTCAACAGAGTTATTCTGTGCGTGTCTTGCAATCATGGTATTCCTTGTGACGACATTTCTTTGAGGCATTCTTTGAAACAGTTCACTTGCCTTGTCAATGCTTCCACATTTTGCATACACGTCTACCAGTCCAGTTGCAACTACAAAATCTGGCAATATTTCTCTTTCCTTTGTGCTTTTATGGATGTCCATACCTTGTTCTACAGCTCTCATTTTGGTACAAGCAGAGAGGATGCTGGCAAAGGTTGTGGAATTTGGCTTTACACCTGCCAATGGGATTTGCTTGAAAGTTTCTAGATCTTTTTCACCAAACCCATTTTGTGCATTTCACGCAATCATGACATTCCATAAAGTCACATTTCTTTAAGGCATTTTGTGAATAATTCACGTGCCTTATCAATGCTTCCACTTTGTTGTGTACATGGATATCAGGGTAGCTGCAACTACAACATCTGCTAAAATTCGTCTATCCTTTACGCATTAATGGATGTCCATGCCCTACTCTACAGCTCCCATTTTGGCACAGGCAGGGAGGATGCTGGTAAAGGCTGAGCATAAACTTGTACATATTTCACAGGGCTTCCTTCAGCCAATAGAAAAAACAAATTATACAGAAAAATTAGGGTTTCAAATATGGTATCAAGGGCTTGATGGAAGGACTATTGTAGTGATCGCATGTGGCACTTGATACTTTAGATTACATTAACAACGTGCTTTGAATATGAAGTAAATTACATAATCTATTTTTCTAGTTTTGGGTATTGTTTGCTGTTCTCCATCTTTATTTCAGTAGCAGCTCTGGAATTGAATAATGAAATAATTTTGGGTTTTGGTTTTAGGCTTCTTTTGCTTGAATGATATGTAAACATCTTTGTTGTAAGATGTCTTTTCTTGCTGTTAATGTTTTACGTGTTATTCAAGAAAATTTTCATGATGCTTATGTTTGTGTTACTATATCAGCACACAACTTAGCATCTTGTCAGTCTTCTACAAATTATTGTTGATGACAACTGTGATTTGGCAGTACTCCAGGTTGCAAGCATCCACTTCAAGAAATTTATAGGCAAAAATTGGGCACCTCATAAACCTGGTGCATTTATATCCCATATTTATGTTTAATTTGAATTTCTTTGTATCTGTGATTTTTTGAATTTCTTTGTCTTGCAACTATGTCCATCATTTATGACTGTCATGCTTATTTTTTCTCGATTGTGACTGTGTTGTTGCAAGGTATGCGCCCTTGGTTTCCTTATGTTGTACAGCGCAAGCGATGGATTTGTGACATGGCTTAATTGCCTCCCGTGGATTCTATGTGTCACGTGGTTGTATCTGGCATTAACAGGGCTATCTTTTGGTGCAACAGCAATCGTGTTTCCAACAAGTGGTATTAGAGCTTGGTCACAGGTTCAAACCACTCGCTTGCACGGGGGGGATTGTTGCAAGGTGTGTGCCCTTGGTCTCCTTGTGCTGTGCAGCGTAGCGTTCAGGTTTGTGACATGGCTTAATTGCCTCTTGTGGATTCTATAAGTCTAGTGGTTGTATCGGGCATTAACAGGTCAATCTTTTGGTGCAACGGCAACCGCACTTGTAACATGTGTGACATGACATATGACTGTCTCCTTCTTCCATAACCGTCACAGTGACAATGTTTATATAAGCCATTCAAAGCATGATAAATCCTACCAAACTGCACTTTGACACACTTTTGCCATTGAATAGACAATGAAAAGATTTATGTTATTCTTCATTTGATGGCTGTCAGATTTGCTCCTTTGCTAAGAAAATGAACAGTCCCATCATCTAGCAATGTTTTGTTTTGAGGATGATTTTCCACTTAATGTATTTCTTGCATTCGACTGCCATTCCTTGTTCCTCCAAACAATAGACACCATTGCCTTTTACTTACCTAGATGAATCTCACCATGACTGTCCTTGTGTAGTCAACAACATTGTCATGAGTTCCCCAGGCCACTTTGATTTTTTTCAGCACTTGACATCTTCCATGAGTTTTGACATCAGTAACGACTGTCGTTTATCTCTCATACTCATGTTCAATCTCTGAAAAACAGTTTATGATTGTGATGAGCTTGATGGACCTCAGTAATCAATCATTACTTTCATTTTTTTTGGACTGTTATTGACCATATCGTCTTTTCTTTTACATTAAACGATCCATTCTAACATACTTTTCTTCTTTTGTCCCTACAGCTACGTCTTCTTTCCCTTAACAGGCCCTTTATTCTTGTGATAATTTGTCATTATGCCTTGCACTGCTTTATAATGACTTACTGCTGCTGCTCTATCAACATTGTTGCCCTTTTATTTTGGTTGTCCATAGTAGACTGTTCTTGCCATTTGTTTTCTTGTTATAACACTGTCATCTTAATATATGCTCTTCCATTTATGATAGTCATTTAGATGACTGAACTATCATCTCTTTATGACTGCCCTCTTGGTCTATTGTTAACATATGTCACCCGTGCAATAGGCATATATTAAGATGCCTTGTTTTTTTAGAACTCTTGGGATGTGAAAACCAACTAAGACTTACTCTTGTTCTTCAACACTGTACTACTTAGGCTTTCACAAAAGAAATATTTTTCAATGCTTCTTTAACCTCTGTTCACACTGTCATCTGAGCATTGCTGCCTTTATAAATCATTCATTACTTTGCATGATGGCAATCAATCTCATAACTCCACAATTTTGTCATCTAGGATTGTTCTCTTTGTGAAATTATTGACTGTATCATCTCTACCAAGACTATCCGTTGGCACAACATAAAGTTGATATTCACCATCATCAACATCTGAACATATTAAAACAATATTCTCTGTTGGACTGTGACAAAGATCTTGATCCTTGATTTAGGCCACTGGAGCCAGGTCTAAAAATTGGTATTAAAGGATTTTCTTTTTGAGTTGCAAAATCATAAGTATGCAAATAATAGTCCTTGAAATATAGTAGCGAGCCCCCAAAGAAAACATAGGTAGGCCTCTCTCTCCAATTTGGAGACAATCATCCCACTGTCATGACTAGCTGCCAGAAGATTCACTTCTGGATGTGCAGAAAGAATCCAGTACCGATCATGCTCTCTACAAAAAGTTTGGACACATCCCACACTTGGATACTGTTATCTCCAGAATCTGAAACAATAATGTCCTGGCGTGCATCTACAACCATACACATTAATGGAGAACACCATTAATGTTTATGGTTGTAGATTTGCTTATGCTTATAGATATGCCTATTTTGTAAACATTTACTTTTCTTTTTAATGTTTTACTACATTTTGTTTTGAGTGATGTCAGAATCACAAGATTTGTTTTTCTAATTTGTATTACGCTTACACAGTTTTTTGGACTTTCTGCTAATTTCCTTTTGGTGTTATATTTATTTTTTCATCAACATTACAAGTTGTAGATGCAAATATCTTATTTTGTCATTTTTAAGGGTTGTGATACAACTGATTTGCATATCCTGTTTGTGTGTATAGAGCGCAATTTGCAGAATGCCTTAAAACTATTATAAATGCAGATTATCCAGAGCAATGGCCTAGCCTTCTTCCTTGGGTCAAACACAATTTGCAAGATCAACAAGTATAATTCTTTCAAGGAAGTATGAGTAAGTATTTGTTTTTGGGTGTCTGGCTTCTTCTTTAGGTCAATCTTTAACTAAGAATTTCCTTGCTATTTAAACTACTAGTCTCCATGTGACTTGAGTCATTTATTTGATGTGTGTATATCAAGGTTCAGGTCTGAGGATGAGCGAACTCCTGTCTATCTTATCATTGATGATGCATTTCCTCCGCTACTTAACATTTTCAATCACCTTGTTCAAGTTTGAAATCCTAGATTGGAGATAGCAGATCTTATCAAGCTTATTTGTAAAACATTTTGGTCATCTATATATGTATGTATCCTTTTGCATTCAGAATGTACATTTAATAACTTAACTTATTTTTGACTGTGCACTTTATTGCTTGCTGCAATTTTAGATGTTGAACTTATATGTAGTGATGTGGCCATGCAATTAGAGGTGCCCAAGCAACTCTTTGATCCCAACATCTTTAATGCTTGGATGGTTCTGTTTTTAGCTATGTTGGAAAGACCAGTTCCTTCTGAAGGGCAACCAACTGATCCAGAACAACACAAATCTTGGGAATGGTGGAAAGTAAAGAAGTGGACATTGCATATTATGAATTGACTATACACACGGCGAGCTTAAGAATGTTAGTTAACATTTGTAGACTGTGTAAAAGATTGTGCTTGTTCAAATGTTCTTTAAGATGTATAATCAGTGTAATTAGGGGAACTAAGAAAGTGAAAATCAGCAACACTAGAATCTATTGTCTAGCCTTTAACAATCTTTATTGTAGAAATTGTTTTACAGAGTTTGTTGTCATAAGAGAATAGTTTAAAAATGTAATCTCTGAAAATTTTACTAGATATTTTTTATATATTTGTCTCTTATGAGAGTCTATTGATTTATTTGCACATATAAGTTTGGATTTATCTTGATAGTCATGCTAGAGAGTGATTAAATTGTAATGAGTTTTTATGCTCTGCAGATTTGGAGATCCAAAGCTTCTTAAGCCAGAAAACAAGCCATTTGCTCAAATGTTTCAGAAACATTTCGCAGGGAAAATATTAGAATGCCATCTAAACTTTATGGATTGTTGTTCTTAGAATGCCTTTCATGACCCTGTGCACGACTGTTATGAGGAATTTTTCCCTTATTGCCTTCCAAAAATAGGGTACTGTCTTTCATTAGACTGCAACCATGTTTTATGACAAAGATTGTCATATGCTCATGTATATTGGCTATCATGCTCATGTTGTGTACCTTAAGACCTATTGTGTCTGATAAGACTTCCCTTGATCTGTCCTTTACATCACGATCAGCACAATTGATCATGATGTCTTAGACATGCTACTGTTCTCTACTTTCAAGCATGAAGCCTCTTGATTCTGCTTTTCTGCTCTTTACTGATTCCTTTCTTGTATTCTATGGTCCTTATATTGTGCCCTTTAACAGTGAATGTTATTACTATTCTTTGTATTGTCTTCATACTGTAAATTTCCTTGATCTCAATGCTTCATTACATTCTTTAGGCCTGATCACTATCATTTGTGCTTATGCTTATGATTTGTTCTTTTTTCACTTGTAGCTATAATAGACCTCTGCTCTCTTGCAAGGGTTTGATCATTTCTTTTTACCGTCTTATGCTACAGTCCCAATGATTGTCTTCTTTCGTGATTCACCGTATCTTGAAACCTGGACGCTTCATTATTTTGTACAACATTGTCACTACTCATGTCATAGGGTTTTGACTGTATTTGATGGAGGCTTTCTGATTGAAGGATCATCTAGCTTTCAACAAGACTATCCTTTGAGACTGTCATTCCATGTATGATATTCAAAATTTGTAATAACATGACTACTCTGCCCTTTTGATTGTTCCATCTCTCATTGAATCTCACTTTCTTGAAACTCTGTGTATTGACCTTTTAGTTCCAATGTGCTGTCCTCATGACTGCTCTAGACTTTCATTAATTATCATTTCTTGACAGTTCTTTGGGTTGTAGAAGTGTCTCATTCCTTCAAATACATTGTTTTATTGTTGTTTGATTTCAGTCTTCACTGCCCTTAATCTCTGCATTTTGGCACTGTGATTCACTCATTTGTATAGTTTGCTATGCTTGACTATCCTCTCTACCTTTGGTCTGTCATGATGGTGCAGCAACTGTCATTATTGTTTCACTTTCTTTGATCACCATTATTACTGTGTTTAGAAGCATTACTCACTGTTTGTATTCTCTGTCTCTTGGCTTCTAGACCTGAACGTTGCCTTCAAAAACTTGCATACAATGTGTAGGGCCCTTTTGATGACCATGTGCTACAAAAAATAGTTGTACCATCTTTGTTATTGTGAGCTTTGTCTCTGTGATTAATGACTGCTTCATGAACTGTCAAAAGGACTGCATTCTTGAAAAGCACTGTTCTTTTGATGATTTATCACTTTTTTTTTTTTGCTTTTCCCCCTTTCAATACATATGCTAGATACATAATGCTTTGCTGTCTTTGTTTATGCTTATTGTGTATTTCTTTTAAACAAAGAAACTCCCTATCTGTCTATTTTAACTTCTGAAAAGAATTTGAAGTGTATTGCTTAAAATATGAAGATCTTGTGATTATAAAGGCTAATAGAAAACTAACAACACAAAGATTCCATTTCTTTATGTAGAACAAGGGTATTGTTGAGGTTCAAACCCTACCTCGCTATGCAACTTAACCATAACCCACTGCTCTTTGCCCTTTCAATGCTTGATTTTTATCCTTCCCACACATGCATCCTTGCATATCTCTGGAAACTATCCCTTGATGGCGTAACAGGTTGTAGAATCCTATGCATGGAGCTTGTTTGACAGGAAGCTTTCCATTAACACTAGGCTTGTGAAATAAATTCTAAGACATTTATAGATCAAGATGCACTGCACTAAGCTCAAAATCAGATATGCTATTATAGATTGATACATTGCACTTGAACCATTTGAATTTTTAGCTGAAGTTTTGTATATATTAGCAACACATTTTTAAATGAAGAATATTTAACACTGATGTCATCTTAAATGTATACAAACTTGTCCATGCTTTGAACCAAAGTTGAACTACTCGCCACTCAGCAAAACTTGCCAAGCCCCTAGGGAAAAAACTCGGCGAGAACTTGGCAAAAACTCGACAACTTAAAAACACGCTTAAATTTAATAAAAAATGCATTTTTTTTTGCAAAATTTAATGAGAAGATGCATCCAATGAGTCAATAAATGACAACACAAAAGAAACAAGCCAATTCTAGATATATTTAAATGCAAAGTGTCTACAAAATTGCATCCTCATGAGGAATGCTGATAGCTTATATTTAAATGCAAAGTGTCTACAAAATTGCATCCTCATGAGGAATGTTGATGGTTGGAAATCTGAAAGCAATATAGTAAATAGTTTTTGTAAAACCAAAAGTAATATACTGTTGCTCGTAAAATGGGCTTTGTACTACTTGTTAAGCTACGTTGGTTAAGTATGTTAGTGTCGTCGAGGGTAGTTGTCTGTTGCAGGATGGTTCCCCATGAGTGGTAACCACAACCCTTGATCGTGTCTTTATATATGCTCTTGTACTTGTTGTGGGATACATTGATGTAGAGAATGATTATTGTACTAGACATTTTGGCATTAATGGAAGCATTGCTTTGAGTTTCTGGTTACTATTCTATCCTATGTTTATTATTTGACTGTTGATATGCAATATTACTAACACACCCCACGGGGTAAACATTTGGTGCCGTTTCCTAGACATATTCGGGAAAGGAAGGAGCGGATGGCCTACAGACACGATGGGCCTACTCGTTGGAGAGATTAACCCGGAGGTCGACGACGCACAAACAGAGCTCTACGATGGAGAAGATATTGCAACGAGGGAATTTTCAATCTTGCTTCAGGCGGCTATCGAGACCTACGTTCGAATAGAGGCCACGGAGGATGAAGTCCCAACAAGTGTCGTGTGGACTGCATTGGAAGTTAGCCTTGCAACAAATCAATTGATGAACCACCTCCCTCGGTTGCATGCACAGGCATCATTGGCATAACGAACCCGCTTGGAGGAGATTGCCCGTGAGGAGCAATGCCAACAGGTCCTTCGATAGTTCGAAGAAAACAATCGTCATTGGGAAGCAGAGCGTGATGGAAAGAGGCGAAGGGGAAATTGAACCTTGTAATAATCCTGGCACAAGGTTGACATAAATTGTGGTCTAAAGGGAAAATAATAAAAGTTTTTTTGTTTGTGTACATGGTGTGTGTTTGCTATGTATGGAAGTGATTTATGCCCAATATACTAAATAAGGACAAAAATAAAAAGATACAAAGTGATGAATGGGAAGTGGCACAAAGAGCGTTGAATCTCAAACAACAGATATAATGCAGGCGTAGGCTAAGGTAGCTTGTTGAGGGATGACCGACCTAGGGGTTGCTCGAAGGGAACCCAGGAGGTGTCACAGAGGTTGTGGAGGTAGAGATAGACGTAGAGAATTACACTCTCTACACTGTTGTGGGGTTGCCCAAAGGGAACCTAGAAGGAGTCATGAAGGGTGCCAAAGGAGAACTCTACAGTTTGCTAGGATACCACCGTAGGGTAAGAAGTCGCGAAGAGTGGGTGGAACAAACAAGGTGAAGTCTAAACTTGATCGACAATACCAGAGACCTACTAAAGAACTTGTCCATTTCAGATGACAACCGAAGGGAGACGATTGAAGGTGATGGTACGACCGAAGGTGCGGGGGGAGCAAGAGGGTACTGTACGGGAGGCAATTTGTTCGGTTCGGGGTCAACAACCTTCTCTGGAGGACCCACGAGTGGAGGGTCAGGTGCGGGAGGCGGAGGCGGAGGATCACCAGGTACAAGCACACAAGGCACTAGAGGAGCGAGACCCAACAATGGGATGGCAAGTAAACAAAAGTTGTCGAAGTTCAATGGCGACAAGAAGGAAGATCCTATCTGCCATTGCTGCACTTGCAAAACCATATGGTCAGTGAATGGTGTTACCGACTAGGACGAATGGGTAACACAATTTCCAGCAACCTTAAGGGGAGTGTCCATCAACTAGTACTCCAATACAAATAAGGCCAAAGTCGGCACATGGCCCAACTTGAAGAAGGAGTTCGAGATAGAGTTCCGCCTCCTCAGAGACGACAATGAAATAGTAGCCGAAATTTATGGCACAAAGCAGAACAAGAACGAGACGGTCCGAGCCTATAGTTGGCGGCTCAAGGAATTGTTGGGGAAAATGGAGAGTCAACCAACGGATGGGTTGAAAAAGAGATGGTTCGTGGAGGGATTGAAACACTCCCTCCGGAAGAAGATGAAAATTGTTCCACCAACCTTGTATGAAGATGCATATAATAGAGTGATGGATCTCAAGAGCGAGACCAAGACATCCAAGAAGAAAAAGAAGAAGGGTAGCTCGTCCGAGGATGATGACTCTTCAGAGGGAAGCAACAATGATGGCAAGTCCGACAAAAAGGTGCAAGCGCTCCAGAAAGACATGGAGTGAACGAGGAGAGAATTTAAAGCAATAAGAAGCACGGGTCAAACCGAAGGGGATGTATGGTGTACGAAGTGCAAAGAGGAAGGACATACGAAGGGTACTTGTCCGAAGAAGGCCTTTTGCGAGATTTGCCAAGTGATGGGACACTCCATCAAGGAGTGCCCATACAACATGAAGACAGAATGCACAAGTGCTATTCACTGAGCAGGCCACAACATCCGCACGAGCGGGTATAACCCAACAGAACAACACAATGGCATCCTCTGGAGGGTACCGGGACAATAGACACGACGAAAGGAATAATAATAATAATAACAATAATTGGAGCGGTATCTAGGATGTCAAGGGCCGACCTATGATTATATGGGGGCACTTCGCTCGAGATTACACGAAGGAGGTGTAGCATCCTAAAATTGCGACACTTGCAATTTCGACTGCATTTTGGTCTTCACGATGGCGACGCAACACGCAACCTGAATGGAGACCCCGAAACCTGTTTACGACACTAAAAACTGCATTTTCTTGCACCCTGGCCTGAACCTCCTTTGCACCCTGCTGTCCCAGGAGGTGGGACAAGAGCGCCCAGCGCCCTGGTCCCTGGCCCTATTTTGGGCCCGGTCTCCTATGGGACTTCGGGTCTTTTTGTTTGCAAATTGGAAAATTAACATTTCCTGGTCGGCCTAAGGATGGAAAAATCAGTCTATTAACCCTAATTGGCAAGTATATAAACTACATTTTCCTCTCCCATTTGGGTAAGAAGGACATATGTGTACAAGCGTGGAAACGATATTCAAACATTCAAGCATTCAAGCATTCCTTCAAGCAATTGATCATTCTAAGTCTCCATTCAAGGCTAAGTGTTGCATTCAAGACAAGGATTCAACCATTGAAGAGGAGATTACTTACTACAACATACAACATACAACAAACAACAACATCTATACCTTCCCACATAAGGATACAAACATCCTTACAACAAGGTATTAGTACTTGTTTTACATTACAATCATTTACATTTACAGCATTTCTCATTACTTGGTTAATTCCAAAACCGGGGTTTGACCTAAGGGCAAACCCCTAATCCCTAACCCCCCAATCGTCTTCGCTTTTCTGTGTGTAGGTTACAGGTACGCGGCTGAAATTGAAGATCTGGAATCCTTGTGCAGAGACGAACAGATCCCCCTTCGTTTCGCGGATTTTTCGGAGGACCGTGTGCACGCCGGGCGCCATCGTCCCGTCAACTTTTGCTCAAATTTGCAGGACAACGCCGTATCGACATTTTACTGCTAATTCCAGGTCCGCAGCTTCATCCTATATCCCTATCTCAGTTTATAAGCGAATCTTTCTCACTTTCTATGCATTCCTAGCCTAATCATTCTATCAACATTCTTTACAAAAGAGGGTAGCCTTGCTGTCTTAACCCTTGAAACTCATTTAGCATCCAATCTTGCATTGTGTGGGATTGGATCTTGTGGGTTTCAACCCCTCTTTTGAATGTAAAGTCTCCCAAGTGAAAACCATCAACCCTAGCGACCTCCCTTCTCTCTCCTTGGAGTTGGAAGAGGGGAGAGCAACTAGGGTTCGATTGCGATTTTTCGCTTTACATTTTGGTGAACCCGATGTGAACATCCTTTCTGATTAATCATGATTAGATCTAAAAATTGGCTTCCTTAATTACATTTCCATGTTTGATCTTTTGCAAATTTTAGAGGTTGATTGCATAAAAACCCTAAAATTTTCTTTTTAGTAATTGAGCTTGCGAAATGTTTAATTATTAATGCTTGTTTCAGATCTGCTCTTCTATTACAAATTATCAATTCATATTTGTGCTTTAATTTTGAAAATTAAGTGGTTAAGTGTCAAAAACCTAATTTTTGAAACCCTCTTGATTCAACCTTTGTCCGACAATTTCACTGATCAAAACATCTCCAAATCAGCTGTAACTTTGGATTCCGCAATAAAATCACAATATCTGTCATCCCTGAAAATTTGGAAAAAAGTTGCGAGGACCGTGTGCACTCCGAGCGCCATCGTCCCCGACATTTTTTCTGAAATTTCGGGAGCAAGGTCTTACTGTATTTTCCTGCTAAAATCCAGAATTTTGGCTGATTTTATCAATTATAACACTTTCAAAATTACAGTCAAAGTTGGTCTTGTGATTGCTTGGTTTAAGGCTTCTAATCATTCAAAAATCATTGAAATTGAAATTTTGTGTCAAAATTGTGTTCTTACTGTCCTAAATCTGAAAAGCGTGTTTGCATTCATTCAAAATTTCAGTGCTTTATTCAAATTCTTGCAATTTGTGACTTTTGAAATTAAGTGCTTAATTACAACAACTTTGATTTCCGCTTTCAAAATTGAATTTTGCGTGAAATTGAGTCAACTTTTGAATTTCAAAACTTGCATTGCTTTTGACATTCCCTCTAAAATCATAAAATTCAAAATTTCAGTTTCCCTCTCTTTTTCAAAATTCAAATTTTGCATTTTTTGACAATCTTGGTAGGGTTCAATTTTGAGATTGCAACTTTAAATTGGCCTATCTACAGATCGTAAAATCACTCAATTTTTTCAGGTTAGCTTTAAAATCATCATAACTTTCATCCCTGCAAATTTCGAAAAAAGTTGCCGGGACCGTGTGCACTCCGAGTGCCACGGTCCCTGACATTTTTTCCGAAATTTCGGGAGACTGTCGTGATTGCATTTAACAGCTTAAATCTAGAAGATTGGCTGATTTTACTGAAAATTGCTACCTCTAAATTCAAAATTTTCTCTCTCTTTCTAGTGCATGAATTTTACAACAATAAGCCCTACTTACACTATTCCCGTTAGACGAAGCCGTAGAATTAAGTCTTTTCGAGGAGATGGAACCTAATTTGAATAGCCTTTTTAACGAGGACATGGGTAATTCCTCTAATCCTCCTAATGATGAAGAAGCTCTCCATGAGGTTTCTGTAGAACAACTTGCGAAATTGGATAATCAATTTGACGATTTTCGACAATGGATGTCTCAAGAATACCCCGATAGTCAAGCTCTTCCTTTAATTGAGGGTCTAAAACATATGCTTCAAAGTGATAAGAATGGAATTGATATTTTGCGTGGTATTGCACACATTGTGGATTCGAATGTGATGCTTATGAAGAGTTGTGCCGAAACTTTAGGTTATACACAACCTCCCACTCAAGTTAATCATTCTATTCCTTTGACAACTTCTATTGCTAGCATACCTACCTTTACATCAAACATAATGGCTACTTCTATACAAGACATTCCTCCTATGATCACCAGTCATGGGGGCAATCCCTCTTCTTCAATTAACCCTCTGCCTTCATTCAATCCGACTTCTTCATTCATTCCTTCAATGAGTGTTCCTATTACATCTCCGCAAATGAACATGACGCAAGGGGGCAATTCATTCAACCATTCCATTCCTCCTTGTAGTGTTCCTCCTGTCCAATCATCTCCTATTACTAACTATCATAGTGTCCCGCCACCTTACTCTTTACCTTCTTTCAATAACATAACACCTCCATCTCAATCTAACACATCTAATATGAATTCTTCGACTGAAGCGACCATTAACAATCTTGCACAAACTGTCTCTTCTTTACAGCAACAAATT
The DNA here is from genome assembly GCF_030272615.1 of Cryptomeria japonica. NCBI lineage: Eukaryota > Viridiplantae > Streptophyta > Pinopsida > Cupressales > Cupressaceae > Cryptomeria > Cryptomeria japonica. The sequence goes on along the minus strand of NC_081412.1, from coordinate 239,447,066 downwards.
GCCTCTATGAATCAATCTAAGTTTAGTGTGCCCACATTTGATGTCGCGAGCCCACTTTCTCTTGACATTGTTCGAGCTATCCCTCCTAAACATGTTGAAATCCCGCATTTGGAGCTTTATAATGGTAAAGGAGATCCTCTAACACATGTTAAGACTTTTCAAACAATTTGTACCGATTTTGCTTATGACCAAAGGTTGCTTGCAAAATTGTTTACTAGAACATTAAGAGACAAAGCCCTACAATGGTATTGCTCGTTGCCTTCTTATTCTATTACTTCTTTCGAACAACTTGCAAATGCTTTCATTCAACAATTTCAAAACAATATAAGTCCTAAAGTTACTTTGATTGATTTAATGCATTGTAAACAAGGTGTTAAAGAAAAAGTGACTGATTTCATTGGTAGATATAAGCATTTGTATGCTCAAATTTCTTTTCCAGTGCCTGACAATGATATTCAAAGAATCTTTATTTCTAATTTACAAAAAGATATTCAAGACAAACTTCTGTTTTCTGAGTTTACTTCTTTCCAACAGTTGTGTGCAACTCTTCACAATTATCAACTGACTGTGAGTCAAATGGAACAATCACATCCTATGGCTCCGAGTGATAAGGGTGATAGCAGTCAACAACCATTTGGAAAGTTTAAACCGAACAAAGATTCTATCAAATTCAATGAAAACATCATCAACAACAATATGAATGCAGCATCAGGTGTGCCTCCTATTTCTAAATTTTTCAAGAAAGAAAGAAAGTATACTCCTTTGAATGAATCATTGCATAGTATTATGAATAAGTTATTGGAACAAAATGTGCTTACTCTTCCTCCTATAAGGCAAATTGATCCTGCAAAGATTAATTCACCTTATTTTGATAACAAATCTTTTTGTCAATTTCATCGTCAGCCTGGGCATGATACTGAAAAATGTTTTTCTTTAAAGGGTAAAATTCAAGATTTGATTGATAATAATACTATTTCTGTTTCTGGAGTGAATGATAAAGGCAATACATATGTAGCTCCTCCTAACCAAAATCTTCAGATTTTTACTGATCCATTACCTTCTCATACCTCTAATGCGATTGAGGCTAATGATTCCTCTTTCTCATCTGATGGTCTTGTGTCTATGACTCCGAATGTGATTAACTTTGTAGAGCAGCAAGAAATCCCTAAAGAACCTTCCATCACATTTGATTCTAGTGAAACTATCAGGGCACCTGATAGTCCTTTATACATAGTTGCAAAAGTCAAGAATACACCTTGCCGTGGAGTGCTTATTGATCCTTCGTGCATGGTTAATGTTATTACTGAGGAATTTCTTTTTACTTTGCAATTGAATCAAGTGATCTATGACAAAACAGATGTGGTTGTGAAATTATTTGATGCATTTTCTTCTCCTGCAATTGGTTCTATTACATTGCCTATTGAAGTCCATAACAAATCCCTTGATGTGAACTTTGCTATTATCCCTTCATCCGAACAATTTCGTGTGAAGCTTGGCTATCCTTGGCTATCTTCCATGAAAGCTATAGCTTCTCCTATACATAAGTGTTTGAAATTTCCCTGTAATGGTGAAATTGTTACTGTCAATCATAGTCTCTTTAAACCAGCTGAAAGAGCTTCTAGTGTTCCTATTGATTATTTTTGGCCTAAACAATTCCAATCCCTTCCTCCGCGAAGTGATCATCTTTTCAAATCTTATCAAAAGTGGAAAACAGATATGATCTTATCTTTAAGTGAACCTAGAACACCTAAACTTGACATTCCTATCATTCTTGAGAAGGAAGTTCTTCCTTTGAAAGATAAAACTAATATCTTTCCTCAAGAAGATTCCCAACCCATCCCCATGGATGTGACTATGTCTATGCCTAATAAACCTTCTAAAAGTAGACCTATACCTCCTCGTCATGATGGACTTGGTCTTCTTCCTAAACCAAAAATTCCTCCTTTATATGGAGCAGTTCCTCCTCCTTCCTTTTATAGAGAGAAGAGACTTTCTTCTTCTCCTATTATCCAGCCAAAGAGACCACAACCTAAACACCCAAGTGATAAGGATGAGAACATTCCTCCTCCTCAATCTTCTCAACTTCCTACTAAGACTAGACGAAATCATTCTGCACGTGAAGGCCGATGAAAGCGTCGTCTTAGAGCTCAAGCAGCTGCTTCTCAAACTTTGCAATCTCCAAAAACACCTTCAACAAGCATTATTCCATTTTCTCCAAAATCTCCTAAACATAAGATGCATGATGGTCTTGATCCTATACGGGTTAAAGATCCTATTTTTATAAATCTTGATGATGATATAGATGAAAATGTTATTCATGATGAACATGTTACTTCTCTTGCTTCTGATAGTGAATATGAACTTGTTGATATTGATAACCATTTATCTAATGAATTTTCTAAAGCACTTATCCTAGCTCCTAGACAAGAACAACGTGGCTCGGGACATGAACATAGCCCTTGTTTGGATCTTGTGATAGCTCCATCTGCTGTGTTGGATGTTCCTCCTCTAGCGTGTTCCCTGCCTTCCCAAAACATTGATCAGCAAGATCGGGGGGTAGATGACGTGCTAGACTAGTTACATTAGCATAGCAGATTCTCTCCTCCTCTCTTTTGTTACTTCTTCTATATGTTATTCTCATTCTTCTATTTGTTGTCCTTAGTGTTGTCTACTTGAGGACGATGCAAAGCATTGAGATCTCTTTCGGTCTCTCTCATGTTGACTCAAAAAGACACATGTGTTCCCTTCTTCTAGGTGACCTTCCTTGATTGGGGAATGAAGAACAATTATGCATACATACATATGATATATATACATGACTTATCGTACAGCATACTGACCCTGAGGAAAGCGAAGTCACCTCGTGCTTTGTGTTTTGTGTTTATTATCCTTGGGTTTATCTCACACTTGGGGGCTAAATCTTTGTGATAACGTGCTCCTTCCCTTCTCATTTCTTATTTGTATCACTACATTAAAACAATCACCCCCGTTGAGGCGTGTGCGATCGCTTTAACGTAGGGGGGCATACACCCTGTCTATCCCTTCAAGATACTTGAAAATTTCTTGGCGAACTTAGCTTTGCCTTGAAAATTTTTGGTATTTCTTTTGCATGACTCATAGTGAGGGAACCTTACTATTGACAGTCATGGTTCTCCCTCATGATCTTCCCTTTTACTTTGTCAATCGAAGTCGTAAGATCCTTAGTCCACTGGGGGCTTGGTGTGTCTTGCCTCCTTGACGTGGTGAAAGTCTTTCAATGTTGTTTCCTTGTACTTTACCGGAAGTATGAGCATACATACTCCCGCTAAAGTGGGGGCTAAATGTAGCATCCTAAAATTGCGACACTTGCAATTTCGACTTCATTTTGGTCTTCACGATGGCGACGCAACACGCAACCTGAATGGAGACCCCGAAACCTGTTTACGACACTAAAAACTGCATTTTCTTGCACCCTGGCCTGAACCTCCTTTGCACCCTACTGTTCCGGGAGGTGGGACCAGAGTGCCCAGCGCCCTGGTCCTTCAGGACCATGGCGCCCAGCACCCTGGTCCCTGGCCCTATTTTGGGCCCAGTCTCCTATGGGACTTCGGGTCTTTTTGTTTGCAAATTGGAAAATTAACATTTCCTGGTTGGCCTAAGGATGGAAAAATCAGTCTATTAACCCTAATTGGCAAGTATATAAACTACATTTTCCTCTCCCATTTGGGTAAGAAGGACATATGTGTACAAGCGTGGAAACGATATTCAAACATTCAAGCATTCAAGCATTCAAGCATTCCTTCAAGCAATTGATCATTCTAAGTCTCCATTCAAGGCCAAGTGTTGCATTCAAGACAAGGATTCAACCATTCAAGAGGAGATCACTTACTACAACATACAACATACTACAAACAACAACATCTATACCTTCGCACATAAGGATACAAACATCCTTACAACAAGGTATTAGTACTTGTTTTACATTACAATCATTTACATTTACAACATTTCTCATTACTTGGTTAATTCCAAAACCGGGGTTTGACCTAAGGGCAAACCCCTAATCCCTAACCCCCCAATCGTCTTCGCTTTTCTGTGTGTAGGTTACAGGTACGTGGCTGAAATTGAAGATCTGGAATCCTTGTGCAGAGACGAACAGATCCCCCTTCGTTTCGCGGATTTTTCGGAGGACCGTGTGCACGCCGGGCGCCATCGTCCCATCAAATTTTGCTCAAATTTGCAGGACAGCGTCGTATCGACATTTTACTGCTAATTCCAGGTCCGCAGCTTCATCCTATATCCCTATCTCAGTTTATAAGCAAATCTTTCTCACTTTCTATGCATTCCTAGCCTAATCATTCTATCAACATTCTTTACAAAAGAGGGTAGCCTTGCTGTGTTAACCCTTGAAACTCATTTAGCATTCAATCTTGCATTGTGTGGGATTGGATCTTGTGGGTTTCAACCCCTCTTTTGAATGTAAAGTCTCCCAAGTGAAAACCATCAACCCTAGCGACCTCCCTTCTCTCTCCTTGGAGTTGGAATAGGGGAGCGCAACTAGGGTTTGATTGCGATTTTCCGCTTTACAGGAGGCTAACCAATAGTATCTTTGTCGATGATGCGGACCGGGGGACCATGAGGATACAAACTGCCCAAAACCCGGAGTCAATCTTTTAAACATTGAACCCACTCAGGCAGAGGTATTGGCGGTTACGAGGGTGCAAGCAGAGATGGCCTCCTACCCAGATCCCCGCATAGAAATGGAATGGGTACGGGAAGCAAGGGCGGAGATTACGAAGGAGATGACCGCACAAGGGAGAAATAACAGGGAGGCCACAAGCACGTCCTAGACTAAGGGGGAAGAAAACATCCTCAAAACCATGCCGCACTTAAAAACGACTATCCTAAATGCTGCGAGGGAGAAATAACAGGGAGGCCACAAGCACGTCCCAGACTAAGGGGGAAGAAAACATCCTCGAAACCATGCCGCACTTAAAAACAACTATACTAAATATCCTAAATGTTGCGAGGGAGAAATAACAGGGAGGCCACAAGCACGTCCCAGACTAAGGGGGAAGAAAACATCCTCGAAACCATGCCGCACTTAAAAATGACTATTCCTCGAAACCATGTCGTACTTAAAAACGACTATCCTAAATGCTACGAGGGAGAAATAACAGGGAGGCCACAAGCACGTCTCAGACTAAGGGGGAAGAAAACATCCTCGAAACCATGCCACACTTCACCTTCTTGTGGCACTGACAATGACTCATCCTCATCCTCTTCCTCCTCAATGTCATCCAGTGTGAAACCAAATCCACCCCCTCCTCCTCCATAACCTACCTCTCCAAATCAGTGATCTCACTTTCAGAAAACAATGTAGGCTGCTCTTGTGATGTCCAATCACTATAAGGATCTATATCATCCAAGTCAATTGGACCACCTTCTACTTCCTCTACCTTCTTTACACGCAATCGAAGGTTATATTGCGCGAAGACAAGGTCATTGAGGCGTTTCTACACTAACTTGCTCCTCGTCTTCGTGTGGATTGCTTCAAACAAGCTCCAATTGTGCTCACAATTGGATGAACTGCAAGGCTGACATAAGACTCTGAGGGCAATTTTTTTGAGACGGGGGGTGTTTCCACAATTTTGCCACCAAGCATCTACAAAATAAAAAAAATTGAAAAGTTAGAAAGCAAAGAGAAAACATAATTTATTAGTTTATCAATCACTTTAGATCCCTAAAGCCAAATGGCAAATGTTATACTTGGGGTTTGAGTGGTTCTTCCTCTCCTAGCCAACTCTGAAGAGAATAGCTTATGCCTTCCTTCCTCATAATTTTGGAGCTCATTCACAATGAGGTCTCTCTCCAAAACATCGGGTACCAATCTCTTAATGCATGTACTGAGGCACTCCATGACCTCTCCATTCGGATTTGAGTAATAACCCTCGAACCTATAACAAGGGTTGAGGAAATACCCTGCTGCATGAATGGGTTGGTGGAGTTGATTGTTCCACCTCCTATCAACAATTTACCAAATGGGATCAAATTTGAGTCTATCCCTCTTGTTGTAGTTTTTGATAGACTCCTTGACCCTATCCATTTCCTCATAAAGATATCCTATTGGGGTTTTATCCCCATCCACCAAGCGAAGAACTCGAACCAAGGGTTTTGACACCTACAATTGAAAAATGTAAATTACAAAAAGATTAATTAATGAAGTTACAAATTAGTAATGAGAGACTTGAATCAAGAATAAGTAAAAATTTAAATTTTGAAGTTACCTTCACAATCTGTTTAGCTGTTTGTGCAAATTGGTTGTTGAACACTATGAATGCCACATCCTGTCCTTCAGGCTTCTTTGAATAAGGTGAGTTAAGCTATTCTCCACTCACAAACATTTGTTTCAAAGAAGTCAATGCAACAAGAACACTTTGCAACATCAAGAAAATCGTTGCAAACCTTGTGACACCAACTCTCACCAAATCTCTCCCTTGGGTGTGCTGTCTCATCAAATTTAAAACCCAAGGGTGATTGTAAATATATTTGCTGATCCTCCTTGCATTTTCCACAACTGGAGTCACACACTCAAGTTTTCCTTTGTCCTCCAAAAGAAGGTCAAGGACATGTGCTGCACAAGGTATCCAAAAAAGAGTGGGGTGCCTCTCTTGGAGGATTCTTCCTGCAAAAGGCATTATTCTTAAGAAAGATGCAATCAAGTAAAAAAAAGCCACAAGTACAACAAATGAAAATATTGGTAATGCTTAAAGGTGATAATTCAAAAAGATTCTACTTGCTGACACATATGTTGCTACATTATCTATGATGATTTGCACCACATTCTCTACCCCCGCCTCCATCACAACCTGCTCCAACTTTCCAGCCAATGTTTCTACATTTTTCACCTTGTTGGAGGCATCAACTGACTTCAAGAACACTGCATTGTCCTACCAAATTTTTTATAATGGTGCGGTTCTTGCCATCTGTCCATTCATCAGAAAGAATGGTGCAACCATATTTTGTCCATTCATTTTTTGTTCCTCTACCAGTTCCTTTGCCCTACCAACAACATTTGTGAGCAACCTACAAGAACAAAGGGAAATTAGTTCTTAGTACACAATTTTGATTTAATAAACAAGAAATCTACAAAACAATTAAAAATGAAATCAAGTGGACTATTTAGTAATTTACTAACCTCTCACTCCACTCCTTGCGAGTAGGAGCCTTGTACCTCTTTCCTACAACTATCATTACGGTCACCAAATTCAGCCAATAAGGATTTTCTGCAACATTGAATGGAATGTTGTTGAAGTACCAAAAATCAGCACATGCAATGTGGTATTTCTCATGTGCCTCCCTATTCCATCCAGTGGCATCTAATGATGGTTGTGCTCTAGGTGTGTTCATGGGCACAAAATAGTCACGTATGGACCCTGATCGTGATGCAATAGTGGCATTGGCACTGCTAGAGCTAGGTACTCTACTAGAGGAACTAGATGCAATGGGCGAGGTGGTGGTGGGTTTGTGGATACGTGGGCCACGCCGAGAGCCCACTATGCTCTGAAGTGCTTCTTGTTACTCTTCAATATCAATAGAGGCACCTTGAGATTCAGCTATGGTTGATCTCATGGCTAGCTTTACCCTCTTCCTTTGCAATTTCTTCTCTTCCCTAGCTGCAAGTAGGACATTCATTTCTCTTTTTATTTCAGGAGTGGTCCCTATGCATTCTCTAGCATCATGTTTGTCTATGCCAACAAAGTGGTATTTGAGGCGGTTGATGCCTCCATGAAGTACTCTTTCACTCTTTATGCAAATAACTTCCCCAGGTTTGGGTCCCTCATATGCATACCTCCAAGCCCTATCTCTCGTACCTCTAGGACGGGTGCCTATATAATCGGATGAGCATGGTTCTAGTGGCCAATCATGATTTGCCATATTTAATGCTTAGTTAACCTACACATACAAAGTGAAAAAAAAAGTTAACATTTTAGTTAAACAATTTAGTAAACTATCTAAATTAGTTGAAAAACATTTAGACATCATTTAAAGTTTAAAAAGAAAAAAAAACTATTAGGGTTTGATTTTGTTTTGAAAACTAGATATTCTTAAAAAAAATAGTAAAAAAATCTACAAAACTTCTCAAAACCAGTGTTAAATCTTGTTCAAATAAGTTAAAATTATTTTAGACTACTTAGGACTGATTTCTAAGTCATCTAAATTCAACAAAAATTAAACAAAATGTTTTAAAAAAACATAGGAGAAAATTAAAAAAACTAATTTGGGAATCTGATTTTTCTTGAAAATCCCCTTCAAATCCACTTGGAATCAATAAAAAATCACTCCAAATCACCTTGCAAGTCACTCCAAGTCAACCTTCACCCTTCTTAGCCCAAAACTCAATCAAAAAACACAAAATGAATAACCTTTCTGCCGTTTTGCGTTTTTAGGCACAGGCGGGCTATTTTTTGACTTGGACTTGTCGAGTTTTGGCCAAAAACTTGATGAAAACTTGGTGAGTTATCCGGCGAGTAAAAGTCATTATTACTCGTCAGATACAAAAACTCGGCGAGTTTTTGCAACTCGCCAAGTAGTTCAACTATGCTCTGAACACCTTTGATTACCTTTGTTAACCATTATCCATAATAAAAAGAAACCATTGAGACATTAGTGTTTTTTCCATTTCATGTTCTCACTCGATTGAGTTAACTTGATAGGTATACAAGAATAGGTTGTTGAAGCATATGGCATTCTCGCCATCAAATTCAGTGGCCTCAATGCTGTGAGAAATTTTGATATGAGCATATATGATGTGAATAGTATAATTGAAAGCAACACATTATCCATTGGAGGATCTGCAAAATGGATCAAGGAAGCCAATATATCTGATCTAAGTATCGAAGGTTGTCGAACAAATGAGGACATGAATTCACAAATCACACACACCTTAACCAGTTACACCAATGCTCATGCTAATCACCCAAGTGAGCATGCATGATGGCCTATGATTTCATTTCAACAACATGCATTCAATGTGATTTACAATGGCTTGGTTGGAAATTTGTAAATTCTCTAACAGAATAATGTATATGATAGTTCTAATAGAAATATTTAAGGGGACATCAAATGAACCTATCTAAGGGAAATGAACTATCCTATTTTGTTTTTCTAGGTTAGCCAACATTTAGCTCCAAATGCAACCATTGTACAAACACATTTTAATACAATGAAATGAATTATTGGTTATGGAAGTGTATGCTTGATTTTTTGTGAGGTTCTATCTCTTCAAAAAATTTCCTCTGTTTATATTTTGATTCTCGTGTTCTTATGTTTCGGAAATTATTGTCAATATTCAATAATGGTTATGTCATATCCATGATATGTTTTTTTGGTTGTGGAGGAACTCCCACATCATTTCGTAAGATACAAAAAATTGGAAACAATTATAATTCATATGGTATTTCTAAGTTCCATGGGGTAGCACGGTTTGTTAAGGGCTTTGGGTTCTTCCCATATAGGCCCTGAGGTCGACTCACGCTGCTCCAGAGTTAACTAGTGGTGGGGGCCGAATCAGTCACCTCGTGTGGACTAGTCTTGCCTCTTCGAAGCCCCCAACTTGGCAAAAAATAAGACCAAGGTAAGGGTCGGGGAGACGTTGGGTTGAGTCACATGGTGGGTGAATAGAAAGATCTTGCTAGGGGATACCATAGGGTTACCAAAAAAAATAAAAAAATATGGTATTTCTATTCAAGTTAGTTTGTTATGTTACTTTGTTGATTATTTTGTAAGAAACAAAATGTTGGAAATAATTATAGTGAATATGGTATTATTGCTATTTGTAAACATTGAATGTTGAAAACCACACAAAAAATATTTAAAATAAATTATTTATTTTTTTAATACGTTTTTTCATATTGTCTCTAGAGAGACAATAGTTGGGATTAAAGACATACTGTTTGTAGAGAGACAATATGTTTTTAATCCCAACTATTGTCTATAAAAGGACAAAAGTGAAATTGTCTCTAAAGAGACAAAAATACTTTTGTTTCATATTGTCTCTATAAAGACATTTTTTAAAGACAATATTTAAGACAACACAAGTTTTTTTTGTCATTTTTTTTTTAAGAGAGGAGGTAACTACGTGGAGGACGTGGATTTATATAGCTATGCTTCACGTACCGCTCTTGGTGTTCGGCCCAAGTGGCCATGTCCAAGTTCGCATGGTCAAATCGTCGTATTCTGGAAGGTGATGTGCTGGCTGCACTACCAGCACTAAACGCCACAGTTGAAACGGAGTCGATGTTGTCTATCTCAATTGCTCTCGTCGACTCGCCTTGGGATCCCTATTTCCAAGATGAAATAGCCGTGGGAGCCTTCCAGGCTATAAAGGAAGACATTCTAGTCGTATGCTCCGCAAACAACACAAGCCTGGCACGGGGATTTATATATAACAGAGCGCTGTGGATTTTCACCATCACTGTGAGCATCATTGACAGAGATTATGAGGCTATTGTGAAGTTGGCCGGTGACGATAGCATTTTCAAAGCCCCTTGCTTCTATGCCAATGAGAATTGCCAAGCTTTCTGAGAGCAGTCTCATTTATGAGAAGGGAGAACCTTCATGCCAGAGAAACTTCCACGTGAAGCTGAAGCGAACGGTGTTGTCGTGCACGAGTATGAGCGATTCACTTTTAGCTGATTTGAAACTACTGGGAGTTCAAGCATTGGTTTTAGTGTTGGAGATAGACCAACAGTTTTTCAGTGCACCCAAATGACACTTTTCTGATAGTCTTCCTCAAACCTGAAGATAGAGCAGCCCTAGTGCGATATGCTTCTTCACTTTTAAGGCATGTTGTTGAAATACAGATGGGGTTGACGACGCAAGGCATGGAAATTCAACCTGCACCTGCTTTGGCACGTTTTTCATCTTGAGGGCTGTATCCACCAAACCCGAATATTATGAAGCCTGATGTTATAATGCCTAGTGTAAATATTCTCGCAGCCTCACTTCCCAATATCGCAAGTGATTATGCCATCAACTCCAAAACATGAATTGGAGTCCTGGGGTGATCAAATCCGCAATGATGACCACTTTCTATACGTTCACGGATGACCACCACCCCATCGCTGACCAAGTCTACAATGGCAGCACCACAACGCCTTTTGATATTGGTGCAAGCCATGTGGATCCTGAGAAAGCCATCGACCCTGGACTTATCTACAACATCAGCTGGGAAGAGTACACCAACTATTTGTGCACTCTCTACAGGCTTCCCCAAATTTGATTAATTATTCGAATGCCTATTGACGGATTTCCTAGCGGCCTCGAGTTGGGTTCTGATAATGCTTTGAATTATCTCTCTTTCATCGCAATCTTCAAAAAAAAATACAGCCACCTCGTCCTCCTCAGCCACATTCAGAAGAAAATTGACGAATGTGGGAGACGATGCAACGTCCTATAAGGCAGTTGTTGAAGTGCAAAAGGGACTCAAAGTACAGGTGGTTCCTTATGTTCTTCAATTCAAACACAAATTTGAGTTGCTCGAGTTTACTATCATGGTGGAGGTGGAAGAAGTTATGGGAGACAAATTTGTGCTATACGGATATTTGAGTTGGAAAGATAAGAAATACAATGTTGTGAAAAGTCCTATGTTGGCACTCTTTAATTATATAAATATGTACATCATTTCCATCATATCCTCTCTCCTCTCTATGGTGGACTATCTCTAGTGTAGCTGTTGCTATACTAGGTTGTTACATCTTAGTTTCTTCTAATGACAAAAACACATCCTCTCTTCTATAGACATTACATCTCCATTTGCTCTAGTCAAATATTAGGTTTGTGAAGTATATTTATAAAAAATGTAATCATCTTATTCTTTTTAATAATACTAAGATATGATATAAATAAATGAATGTTTGATACACACTTTTCTTCTTTCTTTCTTTTTTTTTTTTTTTGGTCTCGGTTCAAAATGAAGGAATTAAGAGGCAAAGGAGTATATTAAAGGTCGATATTATTAATTCTAAGTTAACACCTTTTTGACTTGTGGAAGTTTCTTAAAAGGATTAGGTATCAATTCAAATGTTATAATGACTTAGACTGATTCAAATGCATTTAAAGTTGGAGTAAACCATCAGATATGTGTAGAAATAGTCTGATTCAAATGCATTTAGATTTAAAAGAGCAAGCCATAAGTGTGTAGAGATGGAAGTTAGGAGAATAAATACTCTTTTTCCTTAGTTTGAAATGTTGGAATGAAGAGGAAAGGAGTATATATGGTTGGCGGATTAGAAAGTTGAATGCAACGTTAAAGGTCATTGCTAATAATTAGATAAATTTAACGTTTCAAAAAATCATAAATGATCTACAGATCGATACTCAATTCATAAATAACATGTATACATATCTCATATCTTTTACACACATTTGTTTATGCTGAGAATAAATATTATGTAGCAGATGTTACATTTTTCTAAAACATATAAGAATTTGAGATTAATTTTGTATGAATTAATAGGTTAAAATATTGTCAAATTTTCATTTAGAATGAATTGTTTTATGAACTACAATGCTTGATATTGAAAAATAAAAATTGAAATTACAAAATTAATTATATTTTAAATAATCATTATAATATTAAATTCTGCCAATGCACAAAAAATGATGTCAAAATTCTGATTTGTTTAAAATGCTTTAGAGATATTATTAAATTATTTCAATATGGATATAATGTGAGTGATATAATCTTAATCCTTCTTTCACTTGAAACATTTTATAAACTTTAAACAACACATACATGTACATATACAACACATACATATACATATGCATGGACACACACATACATGTATACATATGTTCACGATTATAGAAATGCTTATTCATTGTCTTTGATGAAATCAAGTGTTATAATTGACTTCCCTGTAAATATTAAGAATATTTCTTTAAAGGGATAAGGAATATTTGAAAAGAAAATAAGGTAGGCAGTACTGGATGTTAAAGGGCTAATATTGTTGAAATACAGAAAGTGTGACTAGCAAAAGTGCTTTGCAAGAAATTGATAGCTATTATAAATAAATTTAAAAATTCATTATTGTTAATCAAAATCTAAAAATCATATATTAACAAAGTGGACTTTGAACAAATAAGAAATTTTATAAATGCTACCTAGTTAGACTGATTCAAATTCATTATTCTACATAGAGATTGATGTTAGGAATCAACTCTCCCATTAACTCTCACAATGTTATCTATATGAAATTTTGAGCATATGTGATATAGACCAACTTCTAATTAAAACTACATTTAATCAAATGAATAGTCAATTATTTTTTATTGTTAAATTTAAATCAACATGTTGATAAAAATAAAAATAAAAAGTTATAGAACCAACACATATTCTACTGATTAATCAATATTTTATATTTATTTAATCACATTATAGAGTAACTAAACCAAGATTCTTCAGTTGTTGTATGGAGCGCGCGCAAGGGGCAAGGGCGGCTAGGGCTGCAAGAGATGCTGTAGGGGAGGAGGACAAAGGCGACCCAAATGGTGGGCAGGATGTTGTGGGATCCTTCATGATCCTGCTGCCGTTCCTTTCCCCCTTTCCCTGCTCAGTGCCTTGGTGGAGTAGTTGGGGGTTTCATACCGGAGAGGGTGCTGCAAGGGTTTGGGGGCAATGGTGTTTGTCTGCCATGCTTTACCTTCCATCGGCCAAAAATTGTTTGGCCGTTTGGTGGACTGTGGTGATGATGGCTCCCCATGGTGTTTCTGGGGTTCCCTTCAATGAAGTGTCTTGGGATGATCTCGAGGATGGGGAAGCCCCTTTCTATGCTTGTTCTCTCCTCCTTGTTGAGGTTTGGGCTTCTAATGTTTTGTGCCTTAGGGTTTTCTTCCCGCTACTGCTCTTTTTTCTGCCAAGGAGAAGATGTTCTTTTTGGAACTCTGGCTCAAGGCCCTGAGGGTGGGAGTGTTTTCTGCTCCCTCAATCTTTGCTGAATATCTGTTGAGGGGATGTCCTCTTCAACCCAGTCTTGCTTTTGTTTGCAGATATTGTTGGTATGCCCTCTCTATGCTGCCTAGGTTATCTCCAGCTTGCCTTATTGAGGTGGCCCCTCGTTATTCTGAGGCAAAGAAGGACGGTGCAGGAGATAACTTCTCTCCTATAGAGGTGGAGTTGAGTGTTACCATGGAGGTTGGGTGGTGCTGGCGGATGGATGGTGTTGTCCTTTTTATGGACCGCTGGGGTTCTGGAGGAGATCTTTCTCCTGGATCTTTAGGTTATGGGGGCTTGCCAAAACCCTTTGTTTCAGCTAAGTGTTATGGGTTTTTTCTTAAGTTGTAGGACTTTGTTTTGTACATGGTAGTTGTTCTTCTTATTGGCTTTACCCTAGTGGTTATGAGCGCCACGACTAAACCCATCTCTTCAGGCTGTGGGAGCTTGGTTTTTCTTGAGGCAGGTGATTTTTTGGTTAATGGATCCACGCTTTCAAGCTCTCTTCTGTCTTCTCCTATAGAGGTGGATTTTTTGATGTTGTTTGTCTGCTTAGAAGTTGCTATTTAAGGCCTTTGTTTCAGTCCAAGGTGGTTGAGGGAGCCACTTCAAAACCCTTTTTTGTGGTTCTGGGAACCATCTCAAAACCCAGGTCTAAGGTTAGGGAAACCTTTCAAAATCCCCTTGTTTTTTTTAGCATGTTTTGTCTTTTATGTTTAATCTTGTTTGGTTGGAAGCTGATACTTTTCAAGGGCCCAATTTAGACAGTGGTTGTTTTTGGTTATGGGCTAGGCTGGTTTTTTGGTGTCTAGAGTCTTTGTCTTAGGTTAAGGGAGCTGGGAACATTCCTGTTGTTTGGCTAAGGGTGCCTGTTAACCCTCACCACTATTTCTTAAGGCTAAGGTTGTAGCCTTTTCAGCATGGCCAACCTTTTTTTGTCTTGATCATATCTTTAGTGTCTGGCTGGCCTTTTCTATTTGTGGCAATGCTGGTGTTCAGTTGGCTTTTGTCAGCTCAGCTGTTTTGGGGCTGCTAGTTTTCATGGTTTGATTTCTATGGCACCATTGTTCTGTGGGTTCTAGATCCTGGTAAAATCTGAGGGTTTCGGGTCCCTTCAAAACCTATTGTAAGGGGTTTCAGGTCCCCTCAAAACCTGTTTTCCCATAATAAAAAACTAAACCAAGATTCTATTTAAAAACTTGCAAAATTATATGTAAACAAAAAAGATGAAATAATAATAAACTAGCACTTGTACAAGTGTAATGGCCATATATAGCTTGGATAATTTATTGTCATTTCTAAATTCAAATTTGAATTTCGGGTCAAGCAAACTTTCCTTAAGTCCTTGTTGCTTAATGAAACCCCAAAATGTCATGGTCCCATTCAATCAGACCCCAATTTGAAAAGGGGTTGGGCCTTTATCTCAGTGGTAAGATTTGATATTCAACGCTCTACATGACCATTGGACATTGGCCTAATCAATAATTTACTTAGAAGCCCCTATATAAAGACATTTTATCAACCTAATTTCATCTATCCTTTCCAACACTTTAAGAAATCAGTTCCTAGTATTCTTGCATCTGTGAACCATTCATAATCAAGCATTTTTAGAGATTTTCAAGGCTACATATTCATCATTTAATCATTGTGGAGAAAAATTAAATCATTTCTATACAAGCGTGTGTGTGTGTGTGTGATTAGGGTTTTCTCAAGTTCATGCCATTTCATACAACATATGTGATTACATTCAAACAACAAAGCATCATCATCAACAATTATGGATCTGAGGCATATCTTTCCAACATTTATTTCAATATTTGCATTTATTCATTCACGGTTAATTCCTAAACTAGGGTTTGACTTAGGCAAACCCCTATTCCCAACAATTTTCCCTTTCTATTTGTGTGTAGGCAATATGTTTCAATTTGTGTTTAGGAGGATCAACAAGATTCAGAGAGACGAACAGGTTCACCTTTTGACAATGAGAAATTCAGAGGACCATGGAAAATCGATAATACTTGGTCCCAAAAAATCAGGCCGAACTTCTAGGAACAGATCCAAAACATCTTCTTTCACCTAGATCTAGGTGGATGTCTCTGTACGATGCTTGTAGATCACTATTTATGCTCCTTCTCTTCAATACTCACCTATTTTACCCTAATTTTAACATTTTCTCAATTCAAATTACAAAGAGGGCCAAACCCTAATCAAATTTTCAAATTTTTTTTGAAAGGGATTAAGCCTAGATCTATTAGGTCCATCACTCCTTCAATGCGATGGCTAATTAAGCAAAATGAGAGGTTTTGCTACCTTAATTGATAAAACCCTATTTTTCAACATTACATTTTGGTGGACTTGACTTATTACACAACTATTTTTTATTTGTGTTCACAAATATTATTTTTAGGCATTTTAATTTTCAATTTTTCACTTATAGATTATATTTTTAGTAAATAAAAAACATAAATTTAGAGGTTAAATCCATAAAAACCCTAATTTATTTTCGTTAACTTTATTTGTGGGTTGCACAATTTATAACCGTTATGTTCAAATCTGATATTAGTCATTCATAATGGAACTTAAAAGATGTAATTCATTTTCCATTTTACATATGGCTACATTTCTTTTCACTTATATTTATCATAATCATGTGTTGGATAATGATTTCTTTCACTTTACATTGCCTCTTTTCATTCCTAGCACTTTGGGATATTACATGTTTAGAATTTCTAAAATTATTTCTATTAATAAATTAAATCTCAAATATTTTATCCATAATGCATGCTGTTTTATGGTGCTAATTTGAGGAATATGCATTACATATTTAAACCACATAAAATCTTTTGTAGATCATAATCCTAGAGATACTAGTGAAAATCCTAATACTTGTACCTCTCTTAGGGTATCTCATGTGAATGAAGAAAAATATAATACTCATATCAATGATCTCTCTAATGGGGAACATAGAACCACATTTTTCTCATACACATACCCTAGCACAAGGGGGGCAAGGATATTGGTGTTTCAATCTCTCTAGATCCCCCTTATTCTCCTATAGCTTATCTTAACCATCAAAAAATTTGTAGTGAAGATGATGTTATGCATTTCATTCATGATCTATCTCCCCACACAACATTAAGTAAAGGTAAGGCCTTAGATGATAAGTATATTCCTTCCCAACCTATCAAAGAGGATATGCATGATGATAGAAAGGAGAATCTCTCTACAAAGGATATTCCTTCTTCATCTATTTCTCTAGGCTTTGTTCCTTCTAGATATACTCACACTACAATTTTTTTTAAAAAATTATTACAATACTCTTCTCAATTAAAATGTTCTTATAGGAGTCACTATAACATAATATAAAAACAAGGTAATAAAGGACAAGGACTTGAAAATTTTGAAAAGGAATCAAAGTCCCTATAAACCATTCTACATAAGCTAGTATAGAAGGTCTAACACACTCTCATCATTCATCTATGGATGATCTCCTTAGAGTTAAAAAATTTAAGGATTATCTTGTAAGACATAGAAAGTGTCATCCATCTAAAAGAGCTTCTTCCTAAAAAATTCCTTTTTGTTCACATAATCAAACTAATAACCATGATACCAATGATTGTCTAAATTTTCAAAATGGAATTCAAGGACTCATTAATAATGGCATAGCCAAAATCATAGAAAACAATCTATCTTCTTCTAACAACCCTTGTCCTATATCTCAAGAGACAATAACTACTCCTATTGATGACCAAGATAAATTATCTACT
This sequence comes from Cryptomeria japonica, assembly GCF_030272615.1. Classification (NCBI taxonomy): domain Eukaryota; kingdom Viridiplantae; phylum Streptophyta; class Pinopsida; order Cupressales; family Cupressaceae; genus Cryptomeria; species Cryptomeria japonica. Next base: position 239,429,321 of record NC_081412.1, on the reverse strand, counting down.
AGAATCTTTTGGAGATTGAAGTACGATAAGAATGTTCTTTTCCTTTCATTAGAATTAATCACAATTATAAGCATAAGGAAGGTGTTTCACATTGTATTTTGCATCATAGTTACTCTCATTTTCTTAGAAAATGTAAAGTATTTAAAACATTTGTTCAAGACTGATATGATAAAGCTCACATAACTCTTACAACCAATCTTGCACTCTTTCTTGGTGAAGAGGTAGCACCTTATCACTCCATTCATCCTTCATGTTGCTCCTCAACCTATTACATTAGTAGTTAACTTAAATGTAGGCTCTTTGTCATATGAGGTTATTCTATTTCAATATCAATAATCTTGGGGCATCAACATAATACATTCTTGCATATATGCTTGGAGGCAGGAATATTATCCTTTCTCTTCTCTCTATCAAAGGTTTCACTATTTCCTTTTTGGGTTGCATTCTTTATGACTTGAAGTCATCTCTTGATTGAAATGGTACATCTCTTATGATTAATCTCTCCTTAGTGTGGTATGTGATCCTTCATCTTAATCTCTCTTTCTCTTTGAAGACCTCTTCTTTAGAATTTCATTTTGCATATCTTGATGTCTTTTCTTGCATTGAATATTCCTTCATGTGAGTACATTGTGCATTTTCTTATGTATAATATCTCCTTAGATGTTGTTTAGTTCTCCGCATTTTCCCTATGCTTGGGGTCATTGATCTCTCCTATCCTTTCTAAGGATCCAATTTTCCTTTATTAAGTGGTGTCATTGATGGCATTCCTTGTGTGAAGTTGTTATTTTCTCAAGAATTCTCTCTTATGAAAGAGGCGTGTATCCTTGAATACAACCTCTTTTACACTTGGTAATTTATATCTATTATAAACAAACCCATCACTTTGGGTTAAAAGAGTGTCATCCTTCATTAAGAATCCCTTCACCTAGAAATAGGAGGAAGGTAGACATTCTTGTTACCCTTCCTTTCTTTTGGTAGAAGATGTTATGTTTGTTCAAGAAACTCCTCTTGGAGGTAGATGTATTTGAGAAAATATCTCTTCTCCTCTAGGTATCACCTTTACACTTGTTGCAAGATATCTCTTTTTCAACTAGATCTAATCCTTGCTTATAAGAGTATTGCCTCTTTAGCTTGGATTTAAGAACATTGTTGCCTAAAAGGATATCTTCCTTGGTATTGAAGACATGTTTCCTTGTTTATAGCTTCCTTAAGGCATCAAAATAGGCCTATGTTGACATATTAAGGAGGGGGGAGATCATATCACCCTCTTTGTAATATATTGTACTATATTCTTGCATGCCTTAAAAAAAGTGTTCATTCTTGAAACCAGATAAAACAAACTCTTACACGAGATGGTTCATGCCTGAAACCGAGCACAACATTTATATGTCTTATATAGGGTGCACATTCTTGAAACCAAAGCAAAAAAACTCTTACACAAGATGTCCTCATAACCAGACATATATTTGTCTTACACGGGCTTACACATACTGAAAATCAGAGAAAAAAAACTCTTACATGAGATGTTCCCAATACCAGACACACATTTGCATATTTATTTCATGTCTTACATAGGTTGTTTCATTCTCAAAACTAAAAAAAAAAAAATCATATAAGGGATGCTTAACACCTAAAACCAGACAAACGTACATAGTAGGATGAGTGTAACTAGGAAAAAATAGCTAGACTATTCTGACTCTCCTCCACAACATGGATCACCTAGAAAAACACAACTAGAATGTGTATCCATGTCTTCTCTCATTCTTCTTCTCATGGATCACCTAGAAAAACAAAACTAGAATGTGTATCCATGTTTCCTCCTTTCTTCTTTCCATGAGCTCATATCCTTTCTATTTTTAGTCCATGGTTTGATGTGTGCTCTTGCTTTTTTATGTAATCACTTATATTTTTGAGATGACATTTTCAAGAGTGATATTAGTTGTTGAGACATTTTGATATCAACATCTCTTTATCTAGTTGACTTGAGGTCTTGTTTTTGGTTTTTAGCTTTTGTTTTGTGTCTTTTTCCTTTTGTATTTGTTCGTCTTCATTTAGCTTTCTCTTTTTATCTTGTTTTGTGTGCCCTTGCATACAATTGAGTGAGTTAAGATCTTAATATTGGGGGCTTGGTTCCTCATAATTAGTGATGTCTTATAATTCTTATGATTGTGCTCATAATTGCTCCCCTCTTCCATCTATCATCTACTTTACCATGAGTATTTGTGTAGGCTCATCCTCGTTAAAGTGGGGGCTAAATGTAGCATCGCAAATTGTCACCAGGCCAATTTACACCATGTTTCAGGGGCGCCTACTTTAGCATGTCCTATCCTCATCACCTTTTAGGGTTTGTTTGTAAATAATATCTATTTTGAGGCCATGGATAAAATTTTGTGGGTCCTACCATGGGATGACCACTCTATTTTAACATTATTTTAGTCCTGAACGAGGAGGTGTGGAATACCCTAGTCTAGACCATGGCACCTCAAAATGCCACAATCCTACTTAATCAGGCCCCAATTTGAAATAGGGTTGGGGCTTTATGTCAATGGTAAGATTTGATCTTAAGGGCTCCACATGATCATTGGAGGTCAGCCTAATTGGTAATTTACCTAGAAGATGCTATGTAAAGACAATTTATCAACCTTATTTCATCTATTCATTCCAACACTCTAAGAAATTAATTCCTAGCATTCTTGCATCTTTGAACCATTCATAAACAAGAATTTTTAGAGATCTTCAAGGTTGCATATTCATCATTCAACCATTGTGGAGTGAAATTACATCATTCCTATGCAAGAATGTGTGTCTGATTAGGGTTTTGTCATGCTTATACCATTTTATACAACATATATGATTACATTTAAAGAGAAAACATCATCATCAATAATTGTAGATTTGAGGTATATCTTTCTAGCATTCATTACATTATTTGTACTCTTTCATTCAAGGTTAATTCCTTTACTAGGTTTTGGCTTAGGCAAACCCCTATTTCCAACAATTCTCCATTTTTTTATGTGTACAAGAAACAGGTACAAAGATACATCCAGGAGGATCAACAAGATTCGGAGAGATGAATAGGTTCACCTTTTGATAGTGAGAAATTCAGAGGAGCATGGTGAATTGATACAATCTGGTCCCAAAAAATCAGGCTAAACTTCTAGGAATAGATCTGAAATATCTTCATTTGCCCAAATCCAAGTCAGTGTCTCTGTATGACAATTGTAGCTCATTGTTTATACTCGATCTCTTCAATAATCACCTTTTTAACCTTAATTTTAACATTTTCACAATTTAACTTAGAAATAGGGCCAAACCCTAACCAAGTGAACCTAATCAGAGTTTTAGACTTTTTTCTAGATGGATTAAGCCTAGATCGATTAGGTCCATCTGTAATGCCCCACCAAGAACCCCAAAGGAAAACCCACAACAAGGGTGAAACAATTTGTTTTTTAAAGTATAAACATAATAAGTGCATAACACACAACATACACAATAACACAAGCGAAAGACTAACACCAAAATTCCTTAAGGGTTTCCAACGAAGAATTAAACCAAAGGATAAATTCCACAATAAGATTAATCCAATATCCATCATTAACTCAATGATCACAAGAAGCCATAAGAAATAACAAATTACACCATTGAAAGAAAGAAATGATACAATATAATTTCTCCTCAATAAGCATGTACACATGACATAAAGGAAACTGATAAATAACATCTCAATCTTATGATTACATTGTTCTTCCAATACATGGCTTCTCAATATACATATAAAGATACAACTTAATCGATTACAAGGTTACAAAAGATCATGATACAATGACCACATAAGTCTCCAAAGAATAATAATCTCCAACATGAGATTATGCATGAGCCATGAATCACAAAAGCACCTACGAAGTCAATCCTCGCATGAAGATACAAACAAGAACATCCAATGGGAAGTGGCACTACCACCCGACCATGTAATTCCCAAATCAGAATCACCCCACAGTTCTAGGAGATAGCTGAGGACCCTCAAGCAAGCAAAAACATGACATGGTCGATAAAACAATACAACTCCATGACAGCACAAAGAGACTCCACAATAATCCAGGTAACTCAACATCACCAAATACACAAGTGACTCGATAACACAAACACAAGTGAACCAATATCACATACACAAGTGAACCTAAAGAGTGAGTGTCATCGCATAGCTTGATGGTTACCTCGGTAGGCCCTCATAGGTCCCGACTCTCTGTCTTGGTAATCTCTCCCGAACCTCCAGCTCCAACTAAGTCTCATGCGAACCCTTCTGTTGGCATTATGTGAACCAGTATGAGGACATAATGACATTGTATGTTGTCATTGATGTCAATATGCTGAAGATGTGAGAACCGACATATGTGAGAACCAGTATAACACTATGAATTGACATTTGTGACAAAGTGAAGCGGTGTGTTTGTTCAAGGTGAACCGACATATAGTTATGGGAACCGACACATGGAAGCATTGTATGACTACCGGTTGGTAGTTTCCACCTCAGGGTTTCTGGTTGAAGTGCTTCAAGCCTGTGTGGCTCAACTGGTGACTTTGTGTGATGAGTTAGCATGGTAACGAAGAATAGATCGTGTTGCCACGTAAGCCTTGTGCGCGTGAAGGATCTTGCATGAAGGAGATTGATCCTATCTACCTCGGGAATGTGCGAAGTCTGTAAATGGTGATAACGTGTGATGGGTTATTAGCCGCCATGAAATCGGTGGAAAATGGACGATGGAGAAAGTCTTGAGATTGGATCAAGAGCTGTTGCATTTAATGCAGTATGCTCAACAGTTAGGATTGAACCGTTTGAATTCCTTAACCTAACAGGTTCAGGGTTTAGGGTTTATGCTATCGACCTATCTATTTTCCTATAAGGTCGATGTTGTGTCTCTTTCTGAGGTTGTTGGAGAAAGTTGTGTGTGTGTATCCAAGAGAAGGGATACATGATTCTTGCAAGACCAGAGGAGAGAAGTGATACTTGCAGAGTGTAAGTGCAGAAGGTGAAGAGGAGCTTAAGCGGATATGCATTGGCATTGAGTGCTGTTACCAGATCATTGTAATACTTGTTGATCTCTAACCACTTCAATAGTTGAGAAATCCCTTAACAGGGTAGCTTTAACCGGCTTGCTGTAAATCCTTTAACAGGGTGACTCAAAACCATTGAGTTTTTGAAATCCTCTAACAAGGTAACCTTTAACAGGGTTTAACCCTTAACTGGGTATTCTAGCCATCACTTAACCGGGTGATCCCTAACAGGATCGGTTCCTAATAGAACCTATTGTATCAGTCTTTAACCGGACAAGGCTCCTAACAGAGCGGACTTCTAAAGAGTTCAAAAACAAGCTTGTGGGTATTCATCCCCACCATGGTTTTTCCCAGTTGGGTTTCCACGTGAAAAATGAGTGTGTCATGTGTGTTGTCTTCTTCATGTGATGCTAGGTTGTTTTCTGTCAAGCAGTGAATCATGTTGATCCAGTTGCTTATATGTATATCTTTGATGGTAGATTACTTGTTCATGCATTAGGGTGAAATGGAAATGAAGTGTTAGATTATATGAGAACATAAGTGTCAATCAGTTTATGCTTGTCTCAGTTATTCTGGGTTTTGCCGGCTGGACTCTGTTTTAGGACCGGTGTTACTGTTTGTCTTTCAATGCACAGTGTCTGCTGACAAACCGGTTTAAGAATGTCTTTTTGTCTGTACTGATTCACCCACCCCCTCTCAGTACCGGTTTGGTACTATCCATTCATCATTGAGTTATCAATTGGTATCAGAGCATCCTCTAGGTCCTCTGTGTTATAAGCTTAACTGCTTGAGGTAAAGATCCCAGTCTAATGATGAAAAGGGAAGGTCCAAAGTTTAATAGGGAAAATTTTAGTATATGGAAAGACAGAATGAAGATATACATCAGAAGCATGGGTGCTCAACACTGGAGCTATGTTGAGAATGCCTATTGCCCCTACCAATACTCTCACAGATGACCAAAAGAGAGAGATACAGGAGAATGGGAAAGTCATGGAAGCCCTAATTAGTAGCTTATCTGACATTGAGTTTATTGATGTCCAAGATAAGGTAAATCCCAAAGAGGTATGGGATACTCTTGAAAATATCTATGGCGGTGATGAGCATGTAAAATAGGCTAAGGAAGAAAGCCTTAGAGGGAATTTTGAAGACATGCGGATGGTTGAAGGTAAGACCATTCAACAGTATGGAATAATAATCAAAACCGTTGTTGGTGATATCAAGAGTGCAGGTGGTAAAATGGAAGATTCCACTGTGGTAAGAAAAGTCCTGAGATCCCTATTGCCGGTCTATGCAATAAGGGTTGCTGCTATTCAGGAGTTGAGATCAATAGACAAGACTAAGGTATCCCTAGACTCCATCATTGCAAAGTTGACAGCCTATGAGCTAAATAGTTTTGATGGTAGTGTTCAAAAGGCTGAATCGACTTTTAAAGCTTCTGCTGTACCATCCAAGAAAGGAAAAGAAGCTAGCACTAGTGGTGAACCAAGACAGAGTAGAGAAATGGATGATGAGGAGATTTTGATGGCATTTGCAGCTCTCCTTGCCAGGAAACTTCCTAAAGGAACCGACAAATATAGAGGTAAGCTTCCTTTGAAATGCTTTTCTTGTAACCAGATAGGACATATTGTTGTAAACTGTCCTAATGGCGACAACAAGGATAAACTAGAAAGGTTCAAGAAATTCAAAGGAGGAAACCAGAGAAACTATTTTGTGGCAGTTGATGAAGGTGTCACAATGAGGAATCAGAGGATGAAGAAAATGAAGATATTGTGTTTGTTGCTGTTAAGGAAGATGTGTCAGACAAGAAGGCTCTTGTCTCCCAGTTTGATAATTCCAATGAGTGGATCATTGACAGTGGCTGTTCTCACCATATGACTGGTGACCGGAGCAAGTTTCTATCCTTGGAAGAGTATGATGATGGTGTGGTTTTCTTTGGCAATGATGCACCATGCATGGTCAAAGGTAGAGGGTCCATCTCTCTGAATGGAAAGAGTAGTGCTGACAATGTGTATTGGGTTGATGGTCTCAGACACAACCTTTTGAGTGTTGCTCAGCTGAATGACAGTGGTCTCACTCTGGAATTCAATAATGGAGTGTGCAGAATCAAAGGAAAGAATGGTGAATTGGTGGCCACCGACATGCAGACCAAAGGTAACCTATTTTAGCTGAATGCAAATATAAGTACATGTCTTATGGCTAAATTTGATGATAGCTGGATATGGCATAGGAGACTCTGCCATGTAAACTTTGATAACATTGTGAAGGCTAGTAAGATCAAGGTAGTTAGAGGGTTGCCAGTGCTAAGCAAACCGGATAATACCTTGTGCAGAGAGTGTCAATTGGGGAAAATGTCTTCCTCAACCTTTAAAGGTAAATCCTTCACTGCTGACAACTTGCTTGATCTTGTGCATACTGATTTGTGTGGTCCTATGAAAACTAGAAGTGTGCAGGGTGATAGGTACTTCATGATTCTCACTGATGACTGCTCAAGAATGATGTGGGTCACATTCTTGAAAGACAAGTCTGAAGCCTTTGTAAAGTTCAAAGCTTTCAGAGCATTAGTGGAGAAGGAAAGCGGTAAAAGGATCAAGTGCCTAAGAACTGATCAAGGAGGGGAATTCACCTCTGGTGAATTCAACAAGTACTATGAAGAACATGGCATCAAGAGACAACTGTCTGCCCCTCAGACTCTATAGCAGAATGGCCTAATAGAGAGGAATAACCAAACTGTGATTGAAGCAGCTAGAACCATGTTGATTCAAGGAAAGGTAGCTCACACCTTTCTGGAGAGAAGCGATGAGCACTGCAGTCTACACAATGAACCAAATACTCATCAAGAAAGGTAAGGATAAAACTCCTTATGAGTATTGGACCGGTAAGACACCCGTGGTTAGCTACTTTAGAGTGTTTGGTAGCAAATGTTACATCAAGAGGAGTGAACACCAGAGAAAATTTGATGCGAAATGTGATGAGGGAATATTCCTAAGATATTCCACCAAGAGCAAAACTCTCAAGTGTTTCAACAATAGGACTCAGAGAATTATGGAAAGCATCAATGTAAGAGTTGATGAATCCTCTAAGAAAACTGAGGAAACAGACATTGAGCAAGCGGTAAATGAACCAGTTTCAACCTTCTAGGAACCAGTTGTCAGTCAACCAAGTACCAGTAATAGTGTTCCTACACCAGCAGATGTAGATGCTGGTACTAATAGAGATGAGAATGAAGAAGAAAAGCAAGATGAATCCATCAAAACCATTCCTCGGTATGTCAAGCTGAATCATGATCCTAAGCAGATCATAGGAGATAGGGATGTAGGAATCCTTACAAGAAGAAAGGTCAGAGAAAACTCATGTATGATCTCTGAATTTGAGCCTAAATCATTCAAAGAGGCACATAAAGATGAAGACTGGATCAAGGCAATGGAAGAGGAACTTGAATAGATAGATAAAAATGGTACATGATCTTTGGTACCCAGACCGGAGCATAAAAATGTAATTGGTACCAAATGGGTTTTCAGAAATAAGCTGAATGAGGATGGCACAGTGATTAGGAACAAAGCCAGATTGGTGTGCAAAGGATATGCTCAAGAAGAAGGAGAAGACTATGGAGATACCTTTGCTCCTATAGCGAGATTGGAAGGAGTTTGTATGCTTCTTGCATATGCAGCTTTGAAAGGTTTCAAAGTATATCAAATGGATGTAAAATCTGCATTCCTAAATGGTGTACTTGAAGAGGATGTGTACATAAAGCAATCGGATGGGTTTGCCCTATCTGAAGATAGTGACATGGTATGTAGGCTACATAAAGCCTTATATGGTCTAAAGCAGGCACCTAGAGCTTGGTATGAACGTCTGCATTCCCATCTTGTGAAGATTGGATTTGAGAGAACAAGTGAAGATAGCAATATCTACTTGAAGTCTGAAGGAGATTAGATCCTGATCTGTGAGGTATTTGTTGATGACATTATCTTTGGTGGAGATGACAAGATGAGTCATGAGTTTGCAAATGAGATGAATAAAGAGTTTGAGATGTCACTCATAGGGGAGATTAAGTTCTTCATTGGATTGCAAATCCAGCAGATGAAAGATGGAATCTTTATCACTCAGTCCAAGTATGTCAAAGAGGTGTTGAAGACCTTTGGCATGGAAGATAGCAAACCGGTTGGTACTCCGATGGTGACCGGTTGTAAACTATCCAAAGAAGATGACTCAACATTGGTTGATGAGAAGGAATACCGATCAATGATTGGTAAGTTGCATTATGTAGTGCATAGCATACTGGATATTGCACATGCAGTTGGCATTACTACAAGATTCCAGAAAAGCCCAAGAGAATCCCACTTGGTTGCAGTCAAACAGATTCTTAGGTATCTGAAGGGAACTGTTGACTATGGATTGTGGTATCCATATAACAAGGACTTCAACTTGAAAGTTTACACAGATGCTGATTGGGCAGGCAATGTAGATGACCGGAAAAGCACAACAGGTGGTGCATTATTTCTCGGTGGTAGACTGGTCTCATGGATGAGTAAGAAGCAGAGCTATATCTCTTAGTCTATAGCGGAAGCAGAGTATGTTGCAGCTTTCATGAATTGCACTTAGACAATTTGGATGAAGCATGTATTAAATGGCTTGAAAGTTCCTGTATCTGAACTGGTAAATATATTTTTTGACAATACTAGTGCAATTAACATCTCCAAGAATCCGGTTTTACATTCTAGAACCAAGCACTTTGAGCTTAAGTATCATTTCTTGAGGGAAAAGGTTCAGAACAAAGAGATTGCACTGGAACATGTTTCTAGTCAGGAGCAGTTAGCAGACATATTCACCAAACCTCTCGCAAAGGATACATTTATGTACTTAAGAGGTGAATTAGGGGTGTTGCCCCTTCAAGAGGTAAACTAAAGGTATAAGCTCCACATCAGTCAAGTATTGCATAGTCAAATTTTTCTTAAGGATTGATGTGTTGAAGGTTGCTACTCCTCAGGGGGAGCAGCATAATGGAACAAGGAAGCTTGTGCCTCCACTTTGGCATTGTTGTCAAAGGGGGAGAAGATGTAAAGTGGAGAAGATATCTGCAGAAATTGGGGGAGAAGATGTGAAGCGGAGAGATATCTTTGTATATTGCCATCAATGCCAAAGGGGGAGATTGTTGGCATTATGTGAACCGATATGAGGACATAATGACATTGTATGTTGTCATTGATGTCAATATGCTGAAGAGGTGAGAACCGACATATGTGAGAGCTGGTATAACACTGTGAACAGACATTTGTGCCAAAGTGAAGCGGTGTGTTTGTTCAAGGTGAACCGGCATATAGTTATGGGAACCAGCACATGGAAGCATTGTATGACTACCGGTTGGTAGTTTCCACCTCAGGGTTTCCGATTGAAGTGCTTCAAGCCTGTGTGGCTCAACCGGTGACTTTGTGTGATGAGTTAGCATGGTAACGAAGAACAGATCATGTTGCCACATAAGCCTTGTGTGCGTGAAGGATCTTGCATGAAGGAGATTGCTCCTATCTACCTCATGAATGTACGAAGTCTGTAAATGGTGATAACGTGTGATGGGTTATCAACCGCCATGAAATCGGTGGAAAATGGATGATTTAGAAAGTCTTGAGATTGGATCAAGAACTGTTGCATTTAATGCAGTATGCTCAATGGTTAGGATTGAACCATTTGAATTCCTTAACCTAACAGGTTCAGGGTTTAGGGTTTATGCTATCGACCTATCTATTTTCCTATAAGGTCGATGTTGTGTCTCTTTCTGAGGTTGTTGGAAAAATTTGTGTGTGTGTATCCAAGAGAAGGGATACGTGATTCTTGCCAGACCAGAGGATAGAAGTGATACCTGCAGAGTGTAAGTGCAGAAGGTGAAGAGGAGCTTAAGCGGATCTGCATTGGCATTGAGTGTTGTTACCAGATCATTGTAATACCTATTGATCTCTAACCACTTCAACAGTTGAGAAATCCCTTAACAGGGTAGCTTTAACCGGCTTGCTGTAAATCCTTTAACAGGGTGACTCAAAACCATTGAATTCTTGAAATCCTCTAACAAGGTAACCTTTAACAGGGTTTAACCCTTAACCGGGTATTCTAGCCATCCCTTAATCGGGTGATCCCTAACAGGATCGGTTCTTAACAGAACCTATTGTATCAGTCTTTAACCAGACAAGGCTCCTAACAGAGCGGACTTCTAAAGAGTTCAAAAACAAGATTGTGGGTATTCATCCCCACTATGGTTTTTCCTAGTTGGGTTTCCACGTGAAAAATGAGTGTGTCATGTATGTTGTCTTCTTCATGTGATGCTATGTTGTTTTCTGTCAAGCAGTGAATCATGTTGATCCAGTTGCTTATATGTATATCTTTGATGGTATATTACTTGTTCATGCATTAGGGTGAAATGGAAATGAAGTGTTAGATTATATGAGAAGATAAGTGTCAACCGGTTTATGCTTGTCTCAGTTATTCTGGGTTTTGCCGATTGTACTATGTTTTAGGACCGGTGTTACTGTTTGTCTGTCAATGCACAGTGTCTGCTGACAAACCGGTTTAAGAGTGTGTTTTTGTCTGTACTGATTCCCCCCCCTCTCAGTACCGGTTTGGTACTATCCGTTCATCATTGAGTTATCACCTTCCAACTGTAATACCCTAAAATTGGTCATCTAAACCATGGGCCCCTAATCTCGACAACATCACCAAGGTCCTAACAAAAGGCAATTAAATCAATCTTGAACATAATTAATTAATTCTTTAATCATCAAATATTACATGGCAAATCAAATACTCTATATTAATTAAATATTTATTTAATTAATTAAATCATTCCAAGAAAATCATTTTGATCAATTATCTTGTTTAATTTATTAAATATCCTAGCATATTTAATTAATTAATAAATTTGCCATTTAATCATGCAAAAAAAGGAATTAATTTATTACAAAAGAGGAATTAATCACAAAGCAAGAGTTAAATTGAAAATAAAAGAATTGAATAGAGATAAATCAAACTTGAGATATTATTTCTTTTTCTAAATTTAGAACTTGAAATTAGAAAAAGCAATTTAATTGAATTATCAATCATTCTCTAAAATTGGAACTCAAAGCTTTTTCAGAAAAAAGAAGTTCAGTTGCATTGAAAAGACTCTTTTCTTGAATAAATCAAAGAATTATCTATTTTTATCACAAATGCATGTTTCTAAATGCAACTTGAACTTCTTAGCTGAATGCATTTCAATTAAATTATAATTGGAATGTATCTCAAGGTTAACTGAACTTGATTTCTCAATTATTTCAATTAATCCTAAATTGAGCTTTTCCTTGATCTCTCTTGTAATTCTCTATAAATTCAGCCTTCAGCTCTCATTCAAATCACCCCAGAGATATTTGAGAAACACCTTAGAGATTATTATTATGCTGATTTTTCTCTGGAGTCATTGAATATATTGTGCTTTCTTGCCCTTTGAGATTATTGTAAATTAGTTTAGCTTTTTTTTGCATATTTAGTTTATTCATGATTTCTTGAATCCATATTGCTTGAATATTTGTTATTGCTTGAATTATTCATCCATCTTGCATCCATTTTAGCTTAATATCATGCTTATATAGATTATATCCTTCATCTTGGTGTAGTCTAGTCACTGACATTGCTTATAAAAATCTGAGAGCAATCTTATACTCGCATCTTTTAGAAGGCAATTAGTCGCTTTGTTATGGTTTATTATTTATTAATTATTGATTTACTAACCATACATGTAATGAATTAATTGAAATGTTGTGCCTGTAGCTATTAGACTTATTTCACTTTTTCACACACACATTTCTGGCGCCCATCGTGGGGCAGAAGACTACATTTTTCGGCCTCCAAGACTAACTTTTTATTTTTGTTATTTTTCAGATTTTTGACTTTTCGGATTTTCATCCATACAATTCTGCGTAATATTGTACGACATTTCCCACATGCCAAAATGAAAAACTGCATGTGTCGTATGAACTGGTATGGTTTAGCGTACGATTTGGTAAATACTGTCGTATGATTCTGTATTTTCCTGGTTAAAAAGAAAAAAAAACAAATTTCATTATTCTAATTTTCTGCCCAAATTGATTATACTGATGATTGACCCTGGTTGTTTATCTGTTTATCTTAGAATTTTTCACAGCCTAATCAGTTTTTGCAGAACGCTTCTCGAAGAATATGCTTATCGCATAAAGACAATATGACTACTGATTCGTTTTCTTCGCAGGTTGCCTGAGAAGAATCAACCAAACATCATGTATTCTTTCAATTCATTTTTAGGCACATAAATTTCTATCTGGTTAAAGAACAAATCTGTATTTCATGTTTTAAGTAAATTCTAAGAGGTAGGAGAGTATGCTCTTGTCTGCATAGACAATCAGAAATCCAGACCCTTGAGGCATTTTCTTTAAGTTTGAGATTTGTACATCTTTAGCGGGCTTTCCCTCCCAAGGAGCTAATAACTCTTAAAGCCTTTACAACTAGTGTGAGGGGAATGACCCAAGTGGGAATGGCTAAATGCCAAGTACTCCACCCCACTATAAAATAAACGTGATTTGATGAAAATCAAGTCAACGATAGTGCTCAGGAATAACTCTTGTCCGTACCTTTGGGTATATTAAACCTTGGTTTTCAAGGCCGGGAGACCTCTTAATTGAGTTTATACCTCAATGTGTTGAATGGACCCCTTACTAGATCCAAATAAAAGTTAGAAGCTACCCGGTTCACCTCCGAAAGGGGGATAATCTTTGTGCAAGAGAGATAGTAACTCTCCCAAGATATTTGTCATTTCGTGCCCCCATTAGCATTTGGAGTTGGATAATATGATGTTGAGAATCCATTGCGTGAGACTCAACAACTATATTTTGATTAGCTATTGGGTGTGTACCTGAGTCAACAAGCAAAGGTTTTCTTCTCTCACCAAATTCCGTTGGGTTTGAATGCTGTGATTGGAGTTATTATTCATATTACATGTTTTCTGTGTTTTCATCCCTCAAACTGAAACTGGAAATACCAAAACTGGAGAAAAAAAGAAACAACTCAGTGATCAAAAACTTAGTCCGTGTCAAAACTAGTCTATCCTAAGTCAAAACTTTGTCTGTGTCAGAACTAGTCTATCCTAAATCGAAACTCTATCAAAACTAGTCTATCCTAAGTCAAAATTGTGTCTGTGTCAAAACTAGTCTATCCTAAGACAAAACTCTGTCCATATCAGAACTAGTCTATCCTAAATTGAAACTCTGTCAAAACTAGTCTATCCTAGTCAAAAACTCAGTCCATCTCAAAATTGGTCATACTCAATCATTGAAAACTCAGAATTTAGTTTTTGTCTAGTGAACAATCGTACGAGTCTTCTGATTTACCATCCTGTTATACACCATATTTCATACGATATTTCATCAGTCCCAACAGTCTGTCATTTGGGCCTTCATCTTGTGTCGTACGAGTCCTGATTGCATGTCGCCCGATTCTGAGAACTGTCATTTGAGCCTCCATACTGTGTCGTACAAAATATTATAAACTGTTGCCCTACTTAGGGAAGTGTCATTTGACCTTTGATCCTGTGTTGTATGAGAAAACATTGCATTCATCTATTTATCGTTCTAGACATACCCATCTGTCATACGGTACTAGGAGGCAACTCGTACGAAACACTATTGTTGTCGTCTAGAAGCTATTGAATTGTCATCTGACTCATTAAAACTTGTTGTACGAATCTTTGATTTTGTCAGTACAAAACAATCAAACTTGCCTAAAACAATCTATAGCGAGCATAATACTGGTTATCATCATCCCAAGCATAAACAGATCAAGACAATGTACCCCTGCCATTTGTATTGCATGATTTGGTCGATCATCTTTCAACTAGTTCAATCAACTAGTTATCAAAACCTAAGTCATTTATATAACGTCTTATACAAGATAGATCATTCTTGAAACCAGACCAAGTCTTAGTCACTTCTCTCAAATTAATTTAGATAACGTCTTATATAGGATAGATCTTTCCTGAAACCAAACTAAATCTTAGTTGCTTCTCTCAAACAATACGTTAACCGAACAACTAGCTCAGAAATTGATCTTGACCTCTTCATCACAAACATCTTTAGGTCACACTAATCCATAAAAATGCCTACTCAAACAAGGAGTTATCGTAAGAAAGAGGCCAAAGACAAAAGACAACCCTTCACATATCAAGATAACCCATATTACATGAAGGATCCGCTCACTGATAAACCTTCATCTTTAGGGGTACCAATTTTTGATGAACCTGAATCTCCCACTATACATGACACATAACATAATGACAAAGACAACCTCAGTATTCACAAAACCAATAATGATTCCTCATCAAGTGAAGCTGAAGACTCTGAACCTCCAGAAAAAGATATCTGTGAATGTCAAAAGGATAAAGATTTTTGAAAAATGATGAAAGATATCCTGGCTAGAGAAAAAGAAGACTATTTCTTAGAACTAGCAAAACAAGGTGCCAAACTTCCTATTGGATATGATGTTAGAACACTTGTTACTAAAAAGGAAGAATCACCTATAATTATGGTACACAGACAATTACAAGCCTTACATACTGAGATCATAGAACTAAAAAACAAGGATAAATCTCCAAAACAATATTCTCTAGAGACAATATGCCCATTTCCATTTGACAAAAATCTATACATGCCTCCATTTCCTTCATGAGTTGAGATTTCAAAATTTGACAAATTTTATTGTTTGAACACTTCATTTTTTTGATAGAAAGGTGTTGGGAAGGATCAAATAATCCTTTTTTTATGTTTTGTTTTGTAATAAGGTCCTAATTGTCCATTTTGTAAGGCCTAGTGGCCTAGGGTGTGTTATCACTATTTAAAAAATGGATATTTTTGTTCCATAATTGGCTAAAAGTCTAAAAAATTTGAGTTTGGTATGGTCTTGTTTCCCCTGATTGTCTCAAGTCAGAAGAGGGTTTAAGGTTTGAGTTCTAACCCTTCTAGTTTTTGAGACAAACCCTCTTGTTCTAAATCTGCGTTACTTTTATCACTTAAAAAAAAGGGTCCGTTTGCCATGTGAAGTGTCCCCCCCTTCTTATTTCTCTCTAGGCGGGTCTAGCAGTGCTTTATTTTCTCTATGCCTTTCCTAAAGTTCTTAAATTTTAATCGGGCTCCTTAACCATCGCACAGGTTCTTTTTAATCTAACAGCACGTGTGAATTCGCAGTTCAAAGACACCCATGAGTTACCATTCGCGAAATGGTGAAAGGCGGAAGTGGGTTCGGCATCCAGGTTTTAACTAAGGTAAAGATCGATCAAGTTCTTTTTGATCAGACGGCTCATGCTATTTCGCAAGACAAAGGTGTACAAATTTTAGGCTTCACGAAATGGTGAAAAGGAAACTTGATCCACGAGGTAGTAAAGATTGAAGGTAAAGGCCGATCGAGTTCTTTTTGATCGGACGATCGACCTTATTTCGTAGCCCTAAGGTGACCGAGAGTTAACCTTCGGGAAATAGCGAGGTGACATGGCAGCCACTTGGTCGGTGTTGTGGCAGTCCCGAAGTGGATCATGTGGAAGTTTTTTGACAAATAAGTGTTTGACACGTCGGTTTCCTTTACCAACCGATTGCCAAGTTGGATGGTGCTGAGTCAAAGGGCCCACTTCTCGGGTTAGATTTGTTAAAAGGAGGGTATCTCAAGGAGGATCCGACGGTGGGCGCCATTTCACAGACCAGAGATGCAGGGTATTACCGTTCGTGAAACAACAAACACCGTTAGCCTTAAACGCTTGGTGCGCGGTTAGTGGGGTAAACCGCCAGTCACAGGATAGGATAAAGATTGATCAAGTTCTTTTTGATCGGACAGCTCACGTGGTTTTGCTGGATGAATGTGCATGATGTTTAGCTTTCGTGAAATAGCGAAAGAGATCTGAGCCCGTCCCCAAATGAAGAATAGTCAGCAAAGTAAAGGCTGTGCAAGTTCAGCTTGATCTGACAGTTGGCGTGATTTCGCTTGATGAAGATAAGCAGATTTTAGGCTTCACGAAATGGCGAAACAACAAAGTGATAGAAACACTCAGACATTTTATGATCTGTTGGAGCCAAATTTTTGAATTCATTTATGAATTCAATTTTGAGGTGATGGCCGAAGCATGTGGTGTTAATGTCGCAGTTAAGAGCCCGAATGCCATATATACGCTCACATAAATTGAATGTAGGTATCATTTCGAAGAGTTGTTGCAGAAAAGCTGGTGCATAGTAGATTTCTTCAGGCCAAAAATAGGTTTTCTTGTGTTTTGCTTACTAGTTACTTGAAAAATTGATGAACTGTGGTTTTGTTCTCTTAAAGAATTGTTTTGATTAGTAATTGAAATACTTGCATATCATTAAGATGGCACCTAGAAGGGATTTCACAGAAAAGGTTAATTACCAACAAAGAGCAATTTGTGATGACTTCCTGGAGCAATTGTCTATGTCCACAAATGTAGCAGCTAAAGTTAAGGAATTAGTGCCCAAGGCTCCTTGTCTGAGAATAGGAGAAGCACTGTATGACAAGGGCAATTGGCTGAGAGATCCATAGACAGGGTTGTTTGGTTTAGGTCTATTCAAGGTTGGTTTTGGTATTCGACACTCCCCTGCCCCAATGAACAATATTTGGGAGTTGGATGTAGGTAAATTGGTGGTCCCTGGAGTTTTTATGGATGTGGATCTCCTAACTTAGATTGCACACAACTATGACCCTCTCACCAAAAGTGTTAGAGATATAAATGGAAACACCCTCATTGAAGTTAATGATGATGAATTCAGGAAACGTATTTGGGCTCAGTGAGGTGTCAAATTATTTGGAGCCCATTAATTTTGAATCATTTGCTCAAGTCTACAGTGCATAGAGGAATCATCTTAGAAATGGGCCTCTTAAAGAATTTTTTTGTCAAAATAGGGGGATTGACTGTTGTAGGACCTAATACCATGGAGCCTTTCTCCTTAAATTGGTTCACTCTTAGAGCCAAAGGATTATACTGGTCACTCTACCAGATTTTTGGAGAAGATGCTGAAGTGAACATACCGACCCATTACTTGTTAATGATAGAACAAATTTTAAATCCCTCTCTAGCAGTAACATTTGATTATGCCCCCTACATCACTGATTTAATCCATGAAGGCTTGATAGGGATAAAGAATGGTAAGGTGGATAGGCCTTTTGGATGGTACTCCCTTCTCATGCATCTTTTTCTATTCAAGGATGGTGACTACTTTGCCAATGAAATGAATTTAGTGATGGAAAAGGATGGGGAGAAAATGCCAGTTCAACTATGGAGCACAGTGTTGTCATGGGACAGGGAGGATGCTAGCTACCTAAAATTTGATAAGTGCTTTGAATCTAAAATCATTATTCTCTTATGCTAAGAAAATCCAAGGATCCCTAAAGCTCTTTTGGAGTTTCTTAGGCCTAAGGAGTTCACTGAAGAAATCAAAATTATCCACAATTGGTGTGACATATACATGTACCCTGTTTCCATAGTTTTTAGAGTGTACGGTTTCAGAGGCACTCCATTTTTGTTACCTTATCAGGTCCCACTGAAAATAGGAATTGCAAAGGTCCTAAGGTAGATTGGAGGTGTACAAGAGGCAGAGCTATCCAATAGAGGAAAAGGGACCATTTTCCCAATAGTAACAATAGCACATTAGTTTGTCATTACTAAGGGTGGGTGGAAGTTATTTGAGGAGTTCTTTCAACCATATCGGCTATCCACTATAGTGTCAAGGTTTTTTGACCCTGAGGATTTCTTTAATGGTATGTTTAGGAAAAGGGCAGTATGCAAAGGCAGACCTCACCAATTCCAATTCCTTGAAGACCTCATCAGAAATGAGTTTGATTTGGATGAGCAGGAGTTGAGGAAAGAGAAATGGGTTTCCTACAAGAAGGCTCTTGATTTTGTACACCAATTCGATAGCAGCTATGACCCTTTATCCAGTTTTCACCCCTTTGAGAAAAAGGCAAAATTCCTAATTCTTTGCTTTGAGGATGTAATGCAAATACTAAAAGAGAAGAGGGAAGCAGTGATTAAAAACAACCCTGAGAAGGCAATACTAGTTCTAGCTAGGTCTGCATCTGCTAAAGCAATCCCTCCTGGTGATTATGTACTACATAGAAAATCCAAGTATAGTGTGTTGGTGCCAACAATAGGGGAGCCTTCTACTTCAAGAGGGAAGACAAAAATACAAGATGTCATTGACATTCAAGATTCCCCAAGAAGGCAAAGGGTGGGAAAGGAAGTGCAAACTAATGAGCCCCTGTATTCCCTATCTCAATCCCCCATTCATATAGGAGATGAGCAGGCAGTAGCTGAAAATTTTTTGCAATTAGGGAGTCTCAGGGAGATCACCTATACATATGATGAAGTAGAAGATGGAATGCCTAAGGAGCCAGAAGATGCTGAGATGAACATAACCACCAATGAGTTCAAAGGCGAAGAACTGGATCCTACTATTAAATAGGCCAATGAAGAATTCTTAGCTGATAGCAACTTTGTTACCTCAGGAGCTTTCATGTAATTTGTGTGGAAGCAAAATATTGATAAGTTCAATGCCAGATGTGAGAAGAGGAAGAATGAGAAGCCCCACAAGGATGCAGCTGTGGTGGAGGAAGAAATAAAATAAGAAATGGTCACTGAATTTAAGACCATCACTCCTGAGAAAGGAAGGGAAATGGTAGCAAAGGCTGGTGTTCTCATCCTCCCTGAATGGGATATAGTAGATGCCTTTGTTTTGGAGGCAGTCAGTAAAGAGACCAAGCCTATGGAAGGAGTAACCTTAAACAAGGATGATGCTGCCCTGGTCATGTGGTCCCTGAAAAGAGATGAAAATAAAAAGAGAAAGGATACCCTAGAGTCCAGCTACCTTGGAGGTATGATAGTAAAGAGGGTACAAAATACTAGAGTGGTGGAGGCTACTAGCACAATCTTGGAAACTGCAAATTTCAGTGTTATGGTGACAGAGAAAGAAGCAAAAGAAAGGGCAGATCTCCAAGATAAGTTAGAGTCAGTCTTAAAAGCTTACAATGATGCCAAAGGAGAGGTAGTCAACCGAGATAACATTATTGCTAAATTGAAAAGCCAATTGGCAGGACAATACCATCAAGATGAGTCCTCAACCTTAATGATTGCTTCTTCTCCTGCACAACCTCCATCTACTAGCCCTATCATTGAATTCCCACCTTCTCCCACACCTTCTGGTTCCCAAGTAGTTGAGATCGCTCAACAAGAGTTGGAGAAGCTAAAACAGGCTCAAACCTTGTTTGCAAGTAATAATGAAGAGAGAGTGAGGGCCACAATTTTGAGTTTTGTTGACACCATAGGATCCTCATTAGTGTATAACAATATGAGTAAAGTTTTGGATATTGGAATGAGCTCAATGGAGACAGGACTATTGTAATGCCCATTTTGGACAAGTGGATGCCTAGGGAGGTGGACTTAGGACTTATATGTGTATCCTATGATGAGGCTGGGGCTGACCCCATTATAAAGTCCACCTGTGACATGACAAAGGCTCTGGAAAAGCTAGCAGAAGGAATAGACAATGCAGAGAGGAAGATCAATTTGTATAAAAAAGAATACACTGAATAGGAATTTGAATTATTTCTGGGGGGTTTTGCCAGTCCAGCTCAATTGAAGGACAAACAAGTATGGCTTAATGAATTAGGGGACAACCTATCATTAATAATAAAGGGAATCATTAACACAGATGATACTTCCCTATTTGTCAGAACAATTGAGGAGATAGAGAAAATAAAATCACACTATGGCTTTCTAAACTTAGAGGTCAATAAAATGAGAAACTCTTGGAAGAGATTGGCCAAGATAAGAGGGAAAGTTATTAAATTCTCATGGCTTGTTGATGACATGTACCAAGAGTGGACAAGAAAGTATGCGGTGCTAGATGCAGAGGTTCAAGAAGAAGTTGCATAGTGACAACCGACGAAAGGGGGCTGTTATAAAATGAAAAGATTTGTAACTTCTTCTTGAAACAAGAAGATTGTTGTAACAAACTTTTTTGGAAAGGTCCGAAGCTTGTGTGCATCCATACTATTATAAATGGATACTAGGACTAATTAGAGAGGGATCACAAGAATTTGTAAAGAAACTCTACATAAATATATCTGGGTTTTTGTAGTTTTTACAGAGAATATTCTGAGTTTTGTAAGACTTTTCAAAAATGAATATCAATATATAGACCATAAAATTTGGAGCCTAGAATTTGTGTTGTCTTCTGGTGTGCTTTCAATAATTTACTGGTTTCATTTGTGTAATCTAGGGTAATTTAATTGAACATGGATTGTAATGCAGTCTTTATAGATATGTTTCTTAGCTTTCCTCTTGAGGAGGGGAATTAAATACGCAAGAAATATCTTTGTCAGTAGGTTATTTTGTTGGAGACTTTGAATTTGATGAAAACTGTTTAGTCTAACAATAAAGGACTCCTATATATGTCAGGCATGTATGGGGTTGATAGAAGCTGAAGTGATGAGATGTATGGAGATGTTTAATTGTGAAATCCTTGTTTAATTTAGATGACTTTGTAGCCTGGATAGGCACTGGTATCAGTTGTAGTTCTCTTTCTGCATCTCTTGAAGGTCGATACTAAAAATGAGCATAAGCTTTCCTTTATTTTTTCATTTTATATTGAGACGATAAGATCCACTAGTTTTTGGACACTGATTTACTGTGGATCTCGTTTAAAAGTGTGAAATTATTCATAGGAGGTATACCCGCCTGAACTTTGGATAAGTTCAAAGTGTAGAAGGTTCTTGAAATGTTGTCATATGTTGCTCTAAGGTTCTTTTTTCCTTGATCTCTTTATTTGCAGACAGAGTTATTATTTTCTTACAGGGGATAAGAGGGGAATCAAAATTTGAGAACAAAAATGGCAACTCTACTGGGGAGAGTCATAGGGTGTATCCGTGTTGCAGATTGGCACTTGAATTAGCTCGGAATGTTGTTTGGATATCCGTCTTTAAAATTTTTGCTTGACCTTTGATTCGTTTTGTTCCTCTCTCTCTCTGAAAATCTTCATGATTTTGGGTTTAAAATTTGGCAAATATTCTGTTTAAAGCTTGTTTTCATATTTCCCAGTCTTCGTGGGTGGCGACTCTAATAATCTTAACCAATCCTTTTGAAATAAGTGAAATTCTTTAAGAAAAGAAGCATAATGCAGGGAGGAAAAAACACCAAGTCTTTCATGAAGAAGCATCCTCGTGAGACGTTGCAGGAGGGATTGCATGAACAGTCACGTAGAGGTTAGATAAGATCAGTGGTACATGAGACATCTAATGCTGCTTGGGTGCAGAAAAGAAACAATACGGGTAAGATATCTGAGAGACCTGTGTATGAAAATTCAAATTCTTCTTCCCGCAAATCTGAGCATGATGTTTTAGGTTTCCATTCTGGTTTATTTGGGAATGTAGAAGATGTCCATATTTAAAATCAAAGGATATCCCATGCTAGTTTTTCTAGGAAAGACAAAAGTAGTTCAAACATAGTCAGGGATTCTATACCTAGGATAATTGATGGAAACATCAGCTTAATTGATATTGACCAAGTGAATATATTAGACTCTAAAGAAATCTTCCCTAATGAAGATAAAGTATCCCAAGAAATGGAGGACCTGAATAGAAGAGTCCATCATTTGATCTCTTTAAGAGCACAAAAGGAAGCAAATAAGGAGAGAGCAGTAAAGGAAAAATTAATGGAGAGAGACAGGCTCCTAAGATAAATTGCTGACATTGAGTTGCTTGCCCAAGAAAAGGCCAAGAGTGAGGATGAAGGTCCTGTGATTAGAGAAATTCTAGTTCCCAAGACCAAACCAGCATACAAGTCAGTAGTGAAACCAAATAGGGAAGTTCTTAGTGACCCCCAGCCGGTTAGAAATGATGTTGACAAAGGAAAGAAGAAACGCATGGAAGTTGGGTCTGGATCTAAGACTACCATGGAGATCTCTCACATGCTATCAACACATGAAAGAGAGATGGAAAGGATGAGGAAAGAGAAGGAAGATTTGCAAATGGAGTTAGAAAAGGCTGAATTAGAAGTAGCTAATCAAGAAGTTAAAAGGAAGATTAGGTATCTGAAAGCACCTCCTATAGCATTTCCCTCAGTAGATCAAAACAAACCCGTTCCTCATCAAGCTTCACTCCCTCCTGTTAAAATTCAGCCAACTCTACCTGTTAGCACTGCAACAACCAATCAAGCCCCTGTTATTAAACAAGGTAACCAGATCTCTCTGACTCAGAGCCCCAATGTAAGAATGAACATGGCTAATAACCATGCTGCTAAATCATTCCAGAGAAGACCTATTAACTTAGAACTTTATAGGCAACTCTTTTTTGATGGAATCCCAGGGTATCCTAACCATGTTCCTACTGAATTGAGAGATATACTTCACAAATTTGCTAGGAATAATGCAATAAGTGCAGAAGAACACTTGAAGTCTTTTGGTGACTTAATAAATGACTATGAAATTATAGATGAAGATGTCATCATGAAATTGTTTGTACAGTCTCTAGTAGATGATGCAAGGGATTGGTATAGAGGTCTTCCTATGAATAGCATTGGGAATTGGGAAGATTTTAAAAATTGTTTTCAAGAACAATATGGTGACAAGACAAATGTGAGCTTCATGCTCAATGAGTTCAACAATATTAGAAAGTCTGATAATGAAATTGTCACATATTTTAATGCCAGATTTTAGAAAGCAATGCATAGACTATATCAGGTAATGAGATTAGATGACAATATGTGCCTGAATACTTATTACAATGCCTTTGATTCTAAAATGGCCTATATTTTGAGGGATAAAAAATCCGCATAGCCTGAGAGATGCATTTAGAATTTCCATCAATGTAGAGAGAAATAGAAAAGCATTTGGAAAACTAGGAAGAAGAACTGATGGTAGGCTATGGTAGGAATCAAAATAACAACCTAACAAAGTTGCTAAGGAAGAAGACAAAATAGAGAAGTTAGTGACCGCCATGAAGGATCTTACTACCAAGGTGAGTAAAAATGATAAACCCCATTACAATTGGCAATACAGACCTCCTAGGTTGCATGACATGCCTTACGACACTACTTGGAAGAATGGGAAGCCTCAAAATGAGAAGCCAAAAAATACTCAGAGCCAAGATACCCCTGATCCTTTAAAAGGAAAAAATGTTCATAACATAGAGAATACTCCTTGGTGCATGGCTTGTGATGGACCATACTCTCCTCATCAATGTGCTGTAGCTCAAGCCTTTGAAGAATCCATGAGACAAGAGGCTGAGCCTGATATAAATATGTTTGAAACTATCATAGAAAGTGATGATGAGTTTTTACAAAGTGAATTTAGTGAGTGTGATATGCTGGATAATAAAAGGCCTTACCAAGGACAACTAACACTTGATTGGCATCCCACTTTGAATGTGGTAACAATTGAAGATGAAGAAGTTCATCTCAGAAGGCCTAGTGATGAAGAAGTAAAAAATCTCACTAAAGCTGCTATAGCCAAAGCCAAGCACAATTACAGTTTGAGGAGTACTAAGAGGGATAATGATCAAGGTGAACCCAGGTCCATGTTTATAAAGGAAGTATCCCAGAAGAAAGAAATGAGTAGTGCTACCTTGACTCAAGTTCGTCAAGAAAAGAAAAATCAAGTTAAAGAAGTACCCAAGGGTACAGATGATAAAGCTACTAATGATATACAAGAAACAACCACAATGAAGAAGGGAAGTCAGCCTAAGACATAAAAAGTTAAGGCTAATAATGAGGTGATCAATAATTCCACATTTGATATGACAGGCTCTTACCCAAATGAAAGTCACTGTCCCATTGATAGAACTATTGAAAATAAAGGAACACAGAGAAGCAACTCTATCTTTATTTTCTAAAATATCTGACAGTAACACAACTTTACCTTCCAGTTCAACTAAGGATGAGAAGGATCAGGAGCTGCAAACCCCAGAGGTATATGTTGGAACAACTATTACACAAGAACCCTCATAGGTTGATCCTTTCTATGTCACTTTGTTAGTGAATAACCGGTTGATTAAAAATTGTATGATAGATTCTGGTGCAGCTGCAAATGTAATGCCTTATGGTGTCATGAATGAATTAGGACTATCAGTGAGTATAGTAGATGGGAAGTGTTATGCTATGGATAACAGAGAAGTGTCTGTGATAGGTACAATGAGAGATGTTGAAGTAAAAATAGCAACATTCCCTGAAGCAACATACAAGATGGATGTCATTGTAATTGACACCAAACCTCATTATGGCATGTCGTTATCCAGGCAGTGGGCTGTAGCAGTAGGTGGAAAGGTTCAGTTGGATCTGTCATATGCTACCATCCCAATTAATGGGAACCAAGTCAAATTGTATAGAGAACCACATGCCCCTAGGGTTATTGAGAAAGTAGATCCTAGTATGCTCAACTGTATGATTGATGTGGATCTTGAAAATTTTAGATTACAACCAATCTTACCTCAATTGAAGAATACTGACTCTATTGTGACTAAATTGGAATCTCAACAACATGATTTGTGGCAAATGTATTTTGATGGGGCTTTCTCTAAAGAAGGATCTGGAGAAGGAGTTCTTTTTGTGTCCCCTTCAGGTATAACTTTCAAGTATTCCTTCTTGTTAGCCTTTCAGTGTACAAATAATACTGCTGAATATGAAGCCCTGTTATTGGGGCTTGAAGTTGCAAAAAGGCATGGGATTCAATTGTTGAGAGTGATAGGAGATTCAGAATTGGTTGTTTCCCAAGTGAGATCCAAGTATGCATCTAAGAATGATAGACTGAAAAGATACAAACATGCAGTATGGGATGTGATTGAGCATTTTAGTGCATTTTCTATAAATTGGATAGAAAGATCTAAGAAAATCATGGCAGATTTCTTAGCAAATGTTGCATTAAAGAATGATGATGCAACACTAACCGGTATATCCACAGTTGAGATAAAAGCTAGGCCTGCCATTCTTGACAATGTATATAATTGGCAAGTGTTTTCTGATGATGAAGATATTCTCAGGTTTATACAATGCATTGATGACTATGATGGACAAAAAATTGATTGCAATGCCTTGGTGGAAGTGGTTGACAACAGAGAAACTATGTTTGGAAATGACCTGGTACAATTAGAAACTAATGAAATACCTAAAGGGTTGGTAGAAATTGAAGGTATGTTCAGTTACAGTGATAGTCATCTACACCAGCAATCAACCACTAAGTAGGATGAACTAGAGGAAGTAAAATTGGGGACATAATCATCCCCTAAGTTGGTATATATTGGAAAAAATTTGCCTCCTCATGTCAGAGTGAATCTTATTAATTTATTAAAGAAATATAAGCATGTCTTTGCTTGGTCTTATGAAGATCTAAAGGCGTATAGACAGGATTTGTTTCAGCATGAAGTCCCTTTTCTTCCAAATGCTAAGCCTTTTAGACAAAAACAAAGACCTATTAACCCCCTGTTGGAATCTAAAATGCAGCAAGAATTAACCAAGTTAAGGGAAGGGGGAATTATTAAGCCTATAAGGCACTCATCATGGGTCTCAAATTTGGTCCCGGTTAGAAAGAAGAATGGGGACATAAGACTCTGTGTTGACTTTAGAAACCTAAATGTTGCTTCCTTGAAAGATAATTGCTCTTCTCCTAATATGGAAGCTATGTTGCAAAGAGTGACTGGTTGTGACCTATTGTCTATGATGGATGGGTTTTCAGGGCATAACCAGGTGTTGGTGAAAGAATAAGAATAATTCAAAACTACTTTCACCACCCCTTGGGGAACTTATGTGTATGTCAGAATGCCTTTTGGTTTGAAAAATGCTGGAGCTACTTTTCAGAGGGCGATGGATGTAGCTTTCAAAGAATTCATCAACATCATCATGGTAGTATATCAAGATGATCTAACATGCTTCTCCAAAAAGGCGAATGACCACTGTGGACACTTAGAACAGGTTTTCAATAAAGCTCTGAAATTTGGAGTATCCTTAAATCCTAAGAAATGTCATTTTGCTGTTACTAAAGGGAAGCTACTAGGGCATATTGTCTCTAAAGGAGTAAGAATAGACCCTGAAAGAATTGAGGAAATAGACAATGTGCCTGAACCAAATAATGTTAAAGGTATCCAATCTGTTTTGGGCAAAGTTAATTTTGTTAGAAGATTTATTGCAAATTTTGCAGAGATAGTCAAGCCCATTGTTAAACTGCTTAAAAGGGATACAAAGTTTTGTTGGGATCAAGAAGCTTCAAAGGCTTTTGCTAAGATAAAAAGGGCTATTCAGGAGGCACCAGTGTTGAAGTCCCCTAACTACAGTAAGCCTTTCTCTTTGTTTTCTTTTGCTTCATATCACACAGTGGTTGCAGTCCTTTTACAAAAGGATAATGAAGGATATGAACATCCTATAGCTTTTTATAGAAAATCTTTATAGGCTGCAAAATTAAAATATGAAATCATGGAGAAGCAAGAATATGCTTTGGTCAAGGCTGTCAAAGCTTTCAGGCCATATCTTGTAAATGCACAAGTAGTTGCCTATGTCCCACATGCTGCTGTCAAAGATATCTTATCCCAGTCTGAGGTCATAGGTAAGAGATGCAGATGGATAAACAGAATCCATGAGTTTGATTTGGAAATAAAGATCACTAAATTGGTGAGAGGTTTAGGCCTTTTTAAGCTTATGGTTGAGTCAAACCTTCTTGATGTTGAAATAAATAATGTTGAAGTTGAGAACATCCTGGTCACTAGTATTGAAACACAGACCTGGTACTTAGAGATAGTACATTTTTTAAGGGATGCAATGTTTTTAGAAGGAATGACACATAATTAGAGAAGAACTCTGAAGTTGAAGTCACAAAAATATGTCCTCATTTGGGGTGATATGTTTTGGAGGAATAGAGATGGGGCATTGCTAATGTGTTTGGATGAATCCCAGGCTAAGAGAGTGTTAATTGAAATGCATGATGGAGTGTGTGGAGGTCATTACTCTGCTAAGACAACTGCTGGTAAGATAGTCCAGGTTGGATATTATTGGCCTACTTTGTGTAAAGATGCCCATGAATATGTCAGGAGATGTGACCCATGCAAGAATTTTTCATCAAAGTTGAAGTATGAGGGAGCTTTACCCCTCAACCCAGTCATAGTGGAAGCCCCTTTTGTCCAATGGGGCATTGATTTTATTGGAGAAATTATTGAGAAATCAGGAAGAGGTCATAGGTGGATTATAGTAGCTACTGATTATTTTACCAAATGGATTGAAGCTATACCCACCAGGAGAGCCACAAGTAAGGTTGTTATTGACTTTCTGATGGATAATGTTATAACCAGATTCAGAATCCTTGTAAAACTAGTAATGGATAATGCCATGAGCTTTAGGTTAGAAGAGTTTGTTGAATTTTTCACCAGTCATGGAATAGTTATGTCTTACTCTTCACCTTATCATCCTCAGGGTAATGGGCAAGCTGAATCTAGTAACAAGAGCCTCTTGAACATTATCAAGAAAATCCCGGAAGAGAACAAAAGGTCTTGGGACCAAAAGTTAAAATTGGCTTTATGAGCTGACAGGGTTACTGTAAAAAAGGCTATTGGGGTTTCCCCTTTTGAATTAGTTTATGGCACACAATCTAGGGTGCCAGTAAATAATCTTCTTCTAGTGTATAAGTTCCTGTGAGCTGAAGACATGGAGTTATCTGAACCTATGGAAGATCAGATGATTCAGATAGTGGAAGTAGAAGAAATTAGAACTCTGGCCCATAAGAGGAATCTAAAGATCCAATTGCAGTCCAAATACCTATTTGACAAGAGAACCTCATTGAGAAAGTTCCAAATTGGTGATGTAATTCTTCAATGGAATGCGAAAGTATAGGATAAGGGAAAGCACAAGAAATTTGAGTTACTATGGATTGACCCCTCTGTGGTTTGTGATCTTAATGGAAAGGACTCATATTTTTTGAAGAATATGAATGATGAAGTACAGGAATTTCCAGTGCATGGACAATTCATGAAACATTACTTCTCTTGATGTCCATGCATAGTAGGTCCCTATTTGTATATATTTAGGTTTGCAGTTGTTGTTGTTTTTAGGCTTGTTTTTGGTCTGTTTCTCCAGAGAGTTTTTGAATTCTTGTGTTGATCTTGCGATCAACCATCCCCAGTTAGAGCCGCTGTTATCATTGTTTAAAAAATGGATATTCTTGTTCCATAATTGGCTAGAAGTCTAAAAAATTTGAGTCTAGTATGGTCTTGTTGCCCCTGATTGTCTCAAGTTAGAAGAGGGTTTAAGGTTTGAGTTCTAACCCTTCTAGTTTTTGAGAAAAACCCACTTGTTCTAAATCTGCGTTACTTTTACCACTTAAAAAAAAGGGTTTGTCTATCATGAGAAGTGTCCCCTCCTTCTTATTTCTCCCTAGGTGGGTCTAGCAATGCTTTATTTTCTCTAAGCCTTTCCTAAAGTTCTTAAATTTCAATCGGGCTCCTTAACCATCGCACAGGTTCTTTTTAATCTAACGGCGCGTGTGAATTCGTAGTTCAAAGACACCTATGAGTTACCATTCGCAAAATGGTGAAAGGTGGAAGTGGGTCTGACATCTGGGTTTTAACTAAGGTAAAGACTGATCAAGTTCTTTTTGATCGGATGGCTCGCGCTATTTCGCAAGACAAAGGTGCATGGATTTTAGGCTTCGTGAAATGGCGAAAAGGAAACTTGATCCATGAGGTAGTAAAGATTGAAGGTAAAGGCCGATCAAGTTCTTTTTGATCAGATGGTCGATGCTATTTCATAGCCCTAAGGTGACTGAGAGTTAACCTTCGCAAAATAGTGAGGTGACATGGCAACCACTTGGTCGATGTCGTGGCAGTCCTGAAGTGGATCCCGTGGAAGTTTTTTGACAAATAAGTGATTGACACGTTGATTTCCTTTACTAGTTGATTTCTAGGTTGGATGGTGCTGAGTCAGAGGGCCCACTTCCCAAGTTAGATTTGTTAAAAGGTGGGTATCTCAAGGAGTATCTGATGGTGGGCGCCATTTTGCAGACCAAAGATGTAGGGTAATTACCATTCGTGAAACTGCGAAAACCATTAGCCTTAAATGCTTGGTGCGTGGTTAGTGGGGTAAACCACCAGTCACAGGACAAGATAAAGACCGATCAAGTTCTTTTTGATCAGACAACTCACACAGTTTCGCTGGATGAATGTGCACGATGTTTAACTTTCATGAAATAGCGAAAGAGATCTGAGCCTATCACTGAATGAAGAATAGTCAACAAAGTAAAGGCTGTGCAAGTTCCGCTTGATTTGACGGCTGTCGTGATTTCACTTGATGAAGATGCATGGATTTTAGGCTTCACAAAATGGTGAAACAACAAAGTGATAGAAACACTCAGACATTTTATGATTCGTTGGAGCCAAATTTTTGAATTCATTTGTGAATTCAATTCTGAGGTGATGGCCAAAGCATGTGGTGTTAATGTTGCAGTTAAGAGCCTGATTGCCATATATATGCTCACATAAATTGAATGTAGGTATCATTTCGAAGAGTTGTTGTAGAAAAGATGGTGCAGAGTAGAGCTCTTCAAGCCTAAAATAGGTTTTCTTGTGTTTTGCTTACCAATTACTTGAAAAATTGATGAACTGTGGTTTTGTTCTCTTAAAGAATTGCTTTGATTAGTAATTGAAATACTTGCATATCATTAAGATGGCACCTAAAAGGGATTTCAGAGGGAAGGTTAATTACCAGGAGAGAGAAATTTGTGATGACTTCCTGGAGCAATTGTCTATGTCCACAAATGTAGTAGCTAAAGTTAAGGAATTAGTGCCCAAGGCTCCTTGTCTGAGAATAGGAGAAGGATTGTATGACAAGGGCAATTGGCTGAGAAATCCATAGATAGGGTTGTCTGGTTTAGGTCTATTCAAGGTTGGTTTTGGTATGAGACACTCCCCTGCCCCAATGAACAATATTTGGGAGT
The DNA here is from genome assembly GCF_030272615.1 of Cryptomeria japonica. Taxonomy (NCBI): domain Eukaryota; kingdom Viridiplantae; phylum Streptophyta; class Pinopsida; order Cupressales; family Cupressaceae; genus Cryptomeria; species Cryptomeria japonica. The sequence goes on along the minus strand of NC_081412.1, from coordinate 239,398,272 downwards.
TGGATGTAGGTAAATTGGTGGTCCTTGGAGTTTTTATGGATGTGGATCTCCTAACTCAGATTGCACACAACTATGACCCTCTCACCAAAAGTGTTAGGGATGTAAATGGAAAGACCCTCATTGAAGTAAACGATGATGAATTCAAAAACATATTTGGGCTCAGTGAGGTGTCCAATTATTTGGAGCCCATTAATTTTGAATCATTTGCTCAAGTCTACAGTGCATAGAGGAATCATCTTAGAAATGGGACTCTTAAAGAATTTTTTGTCAAAATAGGGGGATTGACTGTTGTAGGACCTAATACCATGGAGCCTTTCTCCCTAAATTGGTTCACTCTTAGAGCCAAAGGATTATACTGGTCACTCTACCAAATTTTGGAGAAGATGCTGAAGTGAACATGCCGACCCATTATATGTTAATGATAGCACAAATTTTAAATCCCTCTCTAGAAATAATATTTGATTATGCCCCCTACATCATTGATGCAATCCATGAAGGCTTGATAGGGATAAATAATGGTAAGGTGGACAGGCCTTTTGAATGGTACTCCCTTCTCATGCATCTTTTTCTATTCAAGGGTGGTGACTACTTTGCCAATGAAATGGATTTAGTGAAGGAAAAGGATGGGGAGAAAATGCCAATTCAACTATGGAGCACAGTGTTGTCATGGGATAGGGAGGATGCTAGCTACCTAAAGTTTGATAAGTGCTTTGCATCTAAAATTAGAATTCTCTCATGCTCAGAAAATCCAAGGATCCCTAAAGCTCTTTTGGAGTTTCTTAGGCCTAAGGAGTTCGCTGAAGAAATCAAAATTATCCACAATTGGGGAGACATATACTTGTACCCCGTTTCCATAGTTTTCAGAATGTATGGTTTTAGAGGCACTCCATTTTTGTTACCTTATCAAGTCCCACTAAAAATAGGAATTGTAGAAGTCCCGAGGCAGATTGGAGGTGTACAAGAGGCAGAGCTATCCAATAGAGGAAAAGGGACCATTTTCCCAATAGTAACAATAGCACATTAGTTTGTCATTATTAAGGGTGGGTGGAAGTTATTTGAGGAGTTCTTTCAACCATATCGGCTATCCACTATAGTGTCAAGGTTTTTTGACCCTGAGGATTTCTTTAATGGTATGTTTAGGAAAAGGGCAGTATGCAAAGGCAGACCTCACCAATTCCAATTCCTTGAAGACCTCATCAGAAATGAGTTTGATTTGGATGAGCAGGAGTTGAGGAAAGAGAAATGGGTTTCCTACAAGAAGGCTCTTGATTTTGTACACCAATTCGATAGCAGCTATGACCCTTTATCCAGTTTTCACCCCTTTGAGAAAAAGGCAAAATTCCTAATTCTTTGCTTTGAGGATGTAATGCAAATACTAAAGGAGAAGAGGGAAACAGTGATTAAAAACAACCCTGAGAAGACAATACTAGTTCTAGCTAGGTCTGCATCTGCTAAAGCAATCCCTCCTGGTGATTATGTACTACATAGAAAATCCAAGTATAGTATGTTGGTGCCAACAATAGGGGAGCCTTCTACTTCAAGAGGGAAGACAAAATTACAAGATGTCATTGACATTCAGGATTCCCCAAAAAGGCAAAGGGTGGGAAAGGAAGTGCAAACTAATGAGCCCCTGTATTGCCCATCTCAATCCCCCATTCATATAGGAGATGAGTAGGCAGTAGTGAACAATTGTTGCAGTTAGGGAGTCTCGGGGAGATTGCCTATACATATGATGAAGTTGAAGATGGAATGCCTAAGGAGCTAGAAGATGCTGAGATGAACATAACCACCAATGAGTTCAAAGGCCAGGAGCTGGATCTTACTATTAAATAGGGTAGTGAAGAATTCTTAGCTGATAGAAACTTTGTTACCTCAGGAGCTTTCATGCAATTTTTACGCAAGCAGAATATTGATAAGTTCAATGACAGATGTGAGAAGAGGAAGAATGCATAACCCCACAAGGATGCAACTATGGTGGAGGAAGAAATAAAACAAGAAATGGTCACTGAATTTAAGACCATCACTCTTGAGTAAGGAAGGGAAATGGTAGCAAAGGATGGTGTTCTCATCCTCCCTGAATGGGATATAGCAGATGCCTTGGTTTTAGAGGCAGTCAGGAAAGAGACCAAGACTATGGAAGGTGTAACCTTCAGCAAGGATGATGCTGATCTTGTCACGTGGTCTCTGAAAAGAGATGAAAATAAAAAGAGAAAGGATACCCCAGTGTCCAGCTACCTTGGAGGTATGATAGTAAAGAGGGTACAAAATACTAGAGTGGTGGAGGCTGCTAGCACAGTCTTGGAAATTGCAAAATTCAGTGTTGCGGTGGCAGAGAAAGAAGCAAAAGAAAGGGCAGATCTCCAAGATAAGTTAGAGACAGTCTTAAAAGCTTACAATGATGCCAAAGGAGAGGTAGTGAGCCGAGATAGCATTATTGCTAAATTGAAAAGCCAATTGGCAGGATAATACCATCAAGGTGAGTCCTCAACCTTAATGATTGCTTCTTCTCCTACACAACCTCCATCTACTAGCCCTATCATTGAATTCCCACCTTCTCCCACACCTTTTGGTTCCCAAGTAGTCGAGATCACTCAATAGGAGTTGGAAAAGCTAAAATAGGCTCAAACCCTATTTGCAAATAAGTATGAAGAGAGAGTGAGGGCCACAATTTTGATTTTTGCTGACACCATAGGATCCTTATTAGTGTATAACAACATGAGTAAAGTTTTGGATATGTGGAATGAGCTCAATGGAGACAAGGCTATTCTAATGCCCATTTTAGACAAGTGAATGTATAGGGGGGTGGACTTAGAACTTATGTGTATCCTATGATGAGACAGGGGCTGACCCCATTATCAAGTCCACCTGTGACATGACAAAGGATCTGACAAAGCTAGCAGAAGGAATAGATAATGTAGAGAGGAAGATCAATTTGTATAAAAAGGAATATACTAAACAAGAATTTGAATTATTTCCTGGGGGTTTTGCTAGTCCATCTCAATTTAAGGACAAACAAGTATGGCTTAATGAATTAGGGGCCAACCTATCATTAAGGATAAAGGGAATCATTAACACAGATGATACTTCCCTATTTGTCAGAACAATTGAGGAGATAGAGAAAATAAAATCACACTATGGCTTTCTAAACTTAGAGGTCAATAAAATGAGAAACTCTTGGAAGAGATTGGCCAAGATAAGAGGGAAAGTTATTAACTTCTCATGGCCTGCTGATGACATGTACCAAGAGTGGACAAGAAAGTATGCGGTGCCGGATGTAGAGGTTCAAGAAGAAGCTGCAGAGTGACAACCAACGAAAGGAGGCCATTAGAAAATGAAAAGATTTGTAACTTCTTGTTGAAACAAGAAGATTGTTGTAACAAACTTTTTTGGAAAGGTCCGAAGCTTGTATGCATCCATACTATTATAAATGGATACCAGGACTAGTTAGAGAGGGATCACAAGAATTTGTAAAGAAACTCTACATAAATATATCTGGGTTTTTGTAGTTTTTACAGAGAATATTCTTAGTTTTGTAAGACTTCAAAAATGAATATCAATATATAGACCACAAAATTTGGAGCCTAGAATTTGTGTTGTCTTCTAGTGTGCTTTCAATAATTTACTGGTTTCATTTGGGTAATCTAGGGTTATTCAATTGAACATGGATTGTAGTGCAGTCTTTATATATATGTTTCTTAGCTTTCCTCTTTAGGAGGGGAATTAAATACGGAAGAAATATCTCTATCTGTAGGTTATTTTGTTGGAGACTTTGAATTTGGTGAACACTGTTTAGTCTAACAAGAAAGGACTCCTATATATGTCAAGCATGTATGGGGTTGATAGAAGCCGAAGTGAGGAGATGTATGGAGATGTTTAATTGTGAAATCCTTGTTTAATTTAGATGAATCTGTAGCCTGGATAAGGCACTGGTGTCAGTTGTATTTCTCTTTCTGCATCTCTTGAAGGTCAATACTGAAAATGAGCATAAGCTTTGCTTTATTTTTTCAGTTTATGTTGAGGCGATAAGATCCACTAGTTTTTGGACACTGGTTTACTGTGGATCTCGTGTAAAAGTGTGAAATTATTCATAGGAGGTATATCCACCTGAACTTTGGATAAGTTCAAAGTGTAGAAGGTTCTTGAAACCTTGTCATATGTTTCTCTAAGGTTCTTTTTTCCTTGATCTATTTATTTGCAGACAGAGTTATTATTTCTTACAGGGGATAAGAGGGGAATCAGAATTTGAGAACAACAGGGTGCATTATAAACCCTATGGTCAACTGTGGTCAAAGGGACTTAGGATGAGTAGAATTAGGGATTCAAGGTTTTTTTGGTCTATTTAGATCCATTTTAATGTGTTTAGGTCCCTGGGTTGATAATAAAACTAGTTTGAATGACAAAATGCAAAAATTATCAAAAATTGACAAAGTTGTCAATTTGTAAAGCAACTTTTCAAAAAGTTTTTGTAATTGGTTGCCCAATATTCATAACCATCTAAAATCCATTTTAAAATGTTGGAAAAAATATAAAAATTCCTCATCAAAATCATGTGGGGGTTGTTGTGGGTGGAATTTGTAAACTTGATATTTGAAATCAATAAAAAATTGAATTTTTCTAGAAAATTTGTTGTTCTTTCGGTTGGTATGGAATTTAAAGACCTCAAAACTGAAAAATTATTTCATGGGGAGTTATAGGGGTGAAATAAATTTCTTTTGAATCCAACCAGAGGTTTGGAGGTGGATTATTGAGGGAGAAAAGTTGTAACAAATCCAAACAACCCGTAAAAGTGCCCTTTCCTAGGGTTTCATCTTCAATTTCCCATTTCTTCCAAATTCACCATGGGAGAATTATAAAACTAGGTGAAATGGAGGATTTGGGAGTTTATTTTAATATCCAAAAGGTTTCAAACTGAAAGGATGCAGTTTGGGTGAGATTTTGTTAAATTTGGCCAGACATCTCTATGTGACTGGTTGTGGGAATTGAATAAAATTCATGAACAATCCCCATAACTTTAGTTTTAATGCAAACCAAAATCTATAAATTGGTATTTGGTGATTATTTGGATACAAAAAGGTTATCCAATAGTTAATTTGGTGTATTTTCAGGTTTTGAGGATAGTTCCTTTGTTAAGTGCTTAAATTAGCCCTTATTAGCCTAGATGAGGGTTTAATAGAAATGGTTCTTGCAAGAGATTCCAGAACTTTTACTTTGGTAGAAAGTGCCACCCTAGGTTGGTGTTCAATAAAATAAAACAATAGTGGCTTGTCCTTTGGAGTTTTTGGGTGGGAAGCCAAAAAGTGAGTTTTGAAGGCTAATAGGTCTAAGAAGCCAATTTGCACTTTGTGACTTTTGGGACTTGAACAACCAAATCAGAGGGTTGTTTGGCATCATTTGAGTTTTTAGGAACCTATAAAACCCATCTTGAGCCTTTTTTGGCCTATAAAACCATTTGGAGGGGTTGTGAGAAATTTGAGCCATTTTGAAAACTTTTGCCTGTGGGGTCTGAAACCAAATATTGATAACCTTGCACACTGTCCCATTGTGGGGTTATGGGGATGAAAATAGGTGAATTGGGATTTTTAATTTATTCTCATGAAGGTGTGAGGCTTGGTTGGAGTGAATCCTTGAATGGAGGGTTTTGTTGCTTGATTGCACAAGTGAGCAACTTGGAGCATTTTCAAGTTGTTTGAACCATACCTCTACATCAATTGGTATCAGAGAAAGTGTGATCCTTAGGAGAAGGATTTTTTTAGTTTAGCCATGTCAGGGGAATAAGATGAGGGTGAGTTGTCCTCAAGGATGACTAATGCACAAATAGTGAAGTTTTTGAAGGATCAAAACTTGGTTCACAAGATTGATTCCTTGTAGAAGGAGGTTGATAGACTTAATGGGGAAATTCGTAAGAAAAATAGTGGAAAATCTGATGTTGTTGAAGAGGGGAGTAATGAGGAACCCCTTGGGCAGAGTGATTAAGAAGAATTGCATGTTGATCAGAGACTACTTGTGAAGACCCTGAAGGCCATGGAGAGAAGGACCATGGATGTTAGGTTGGATCTACCTTCCTATGATGGAAACTTGAATCCAGATGCTACTATGGATTGGATTGATACCCTCACAAGATTCTTTGAATGTGAAGACATACCTGAAAGTCAGAGAGTTAAGATTGCTAAGTCCAAGTTGAAGGGATCAACCCTTACATGGTGGAATTTCACTCAAGATGATAGGGTGAAGGAGAAGAAGAATCCAGTGACCACTTGGAAGAAGATGGTTTCATTGATCAGGGATGCATATGTTCTTGATGATTATTAAGTCCAACTTCATAAGAGGAGAATGAATTTGAGACAAAAGGAGATGAGTGTCTCAGATTATACTCAAGAGTTCCATAAATTGGTGATGAAGTCCAATGTAGTGGAGCCTGAATGTGTGAAGCTTGCAAGTCACTTGCAAGGGTTGAGAGCTACCATACAAGATGAACTCATTCTAAGCATCCCTCCCATAGTACAAATTTTTTTTCAACTTTCTTTTAAGGTTGAAGAAAAACTCAAGAGGAAGAGTGATCAAGGTGGAAGAGGGAGAGGGCAAAAAGACTTTGGAAATAGGGGCAGAAATATGTCTCAAGGAAGAGGACAAGGTTCCAAAGACCTTGGTGAATCAATTCAAGGGAATGAACAAGGGGAAGGCAGCTCTAGAGGATCTTTTATAGGAAAGAGAGGAAACTTTAGAGGAAGAGGTGGTGGAAGAGGCCTAGAAGGCATAAAGTGCTATAGATGCCATCAAATGGGGCATGCTACATCCAAATGTCCAGAGAAGGAAATTAAACAAGGTGAAAGGAGAGAAAATTTGGTGAGAGATGAGGACACACATAGTGTTCACTCTCATGGATCCTTTGTGTATCCTGAACAAGGAGAGATCATGATGATGAGAAAGACATTGATCAAAGCACCTAGTCCACCAGAACCACCCCAAAGGAAGACACTCTTCAGGACTACTTGTAGAAGAGGTGACAAAGTATGTAGTGTTGTGATTAATTTATATTCTATTGATAATTTTCTATCCATTGAGGTAGTAGAGAAACAAAAATTGAAGAGGATTAAACATCCAAGACCCTTAAAGGTATCATGGCTCACAAAGGGGCAACAAACCATCATTGAAGAACAAACATGGGTGGAGTTTTCTATTGGCAAGTACAAGGACACGGTACTTTGTGACATAGTACCCATGGATACATGCCATTTTCTATTGGGAAGGCCATGACAATATGACATGAAGTCATGTCATGATGGAGAGAAGAACACATACACCATCTGGTACAAAGGTGAGAAGGTAACACTACTACCCCTCCCTGATAATGGTGAAGAAGCAAAAGACTCTAAGTTTTTGTTTGTAGGAGAGAAAGAGTTTTTAGAATGTTTGAAGGAGGATACTCCTTGTTATGCTTTGGTTGTATTTCCAAAAACAGGAAGAAATAAAGGTGCATAAGAAAAAGGAAGAACCTAGGAGGATAGGACCAAAAGAGGTGGCAGATTTGCTTGAGACCTATAAGGATATTGTAACCAAAGAGCTGCATTATACCCTACCTCCAATTAGAGAGATTAGCCATAATATTGATCTAATCCCAGGGGATACACTCCCAAATAAGGCTGCCTATAAGTTAACACCCTAACAGAATGAGGAAATGACAAGACAAATCCAAGAACTGTTAGATAAGGGTTTGATTTCTAAAGTTTGAGTCCATGTGCTGTTCCAGCCATGGTAGCACCTAAGAAAGAAGGTACATGGAGGTTATGTACAGACTCAAGGGCAATTAACATGATCACTATTAGGTATATGTTCCCTATGCCTAGGATTGAGGACTTGTTGGATCATCTAGGGGGTGCAAGGTGGTATTCAAAGGTGGATTTTCAGAGTGGGTACCATCAAATCAGAATAAGGGCTGGAGATGAATGGAAGAAAACATTTAAGACTAATGAAGGCCTTTATGAGTGGAGAGTGATGCCATTTGGTTTGTCCAATGCACCTAGTGCATTCATGAGACTCATGAATGAAGTTCTAAAACCTTTCCTTGGTAATTTTGTTATTGTTTACTTGGATGATATTCTTATTTTGAGTAAGAATAGAGATGAACATATGCAACATTTGAATTTGGTCCTTAAGAGATTGCAGGAAGAAAATCTCCTAATCAATGTGGACAAGTGTCTTTTTATGCAGGAAGAATTGGTGTATCTTGGTTTCATAGTTTCAGGTGGAAGCATCAAGATGGATCCTGAGAAGGTGGAGAGCATCTTGAATTGGCCTTCTCTAAGGTTGATGACTGAAGTTAGAAGCTTCCATGGCTTGGCTTCCTTTTACAGGAAGTTTATAAGAGGTTTTAGCCAAGTTTGTGCACCTATCCTGGAAACAATCAAAGGGGGGCAGAAGTGCAAGTTTGTGTGGACGAAGGAGGTTGAGGAGGCTTTTCAAAGTCTCAAACAAAAGGTAGCAAAGCAACATGTACTTTCTTTTCCAGATTTCCAAAAGGTTTTTACAATTGAGTGTGATGCATCTAATGTTGCAATAGGGGTTGTTTTGAGCCAAGAGGGTAGGCCCATTATATTTTTTAGTGAGAAAATTAATGAGGCAAAGAGGAATTATTCCTCATATGATTTGGAAATGTATGACTTAGTTCAAGCCTTGAAAAAGTGTAGACATTATCTCCTTCCAAAAGAATTTGTTGTTTTTACTGACAATCAGGCATTTAGCTTCTTGAATAGCCAGGAGAAGTTGAGTCACAAGCATATGAAATGGGTAGAATATATCCAAGCATATACCTTTAAAATAAAACACAAAAAGGGAGTTGAAAATAAGGTGGCAGATGCCTTGAGTAGAAGATCCTTGATAGTGCAAGAGGTGAAGTTGAAAAGAGTGGGGATTGACTCCTTGAAAGGTATGTATGAAGGTGATGAAGACTTTCATGAAATTTATAAAGTTTGTTCTGATTTTTTTGAAGCATACCATGTTGAAAATGCTGATTACTTGATCCAAGATGGTTTATTGTTCAAAGGACATCAACTATGCATTCCTAGGTGTTCAATGAGGGAGAATATTGTGAAAGAAAAGCATTGTGGAAGTATGAGTGGACATTTTGGGTCGGATAAAACCCTTGAGCAGGTAAGAAGACACTACTATTGGCCTAAGATGTAAAATGATGTGAGAATATTTGTTGAAACATGCACTATTTTTCAAAAGGCCAAAGGTACTTCCACCAATGCAGGTTTGTATCAACCATTACCCATACCTACAAGGCCTTGGGAAAGTTGTAGTATGGATTTTGTAATGCTATTGCCTAGGACTCAAAAAGGCTTTGATAGCATCTTTATTGTTGTAGATAGATTTAGTAAGATGACACATTTCTTTCCATATAAGAGTACAAGTGATGCAACCTATGTAGCAAATTTGTTTTTCAAAGAGATTGTAAGAATACATGGACTTCCTCTAACAATTGTGTCTGATAGGGAAGTGAAATTAATTGGCCATTTTTGGAGAACCTTATGGAAGAGGTTAGGAACAAACTTGAACTTTAGTTCAGCCTACCATCCACAAATAGATGGGCAAATTGAAGTTGTGAATAGGTCCTTGGGAAACCTATTGAGATGATTGACAAAGCAATATGGAGAGAAGTGGGATGTTGTACTTCCACAAGCTAAATTTGCATTCAATGATTCTGTGAATAGGAGTATAGGAAGGAGTCCATTTCAGATTGTGTATGGGCATAATCCAAGAGGCATCTTGAAGTTGAGATACCTTCCACATGATGGGCAAACAAGTTCTCATGGTGAATAATTTTTTGATAGCATGAAAGAAGTGCATGATCAAGTAAGGCTAGCCCTCCAAAGGAGTTCACAAAAGTACAAAGAACTTTCTAATATGAAAATGAGGGATGTACAATTTCAGATTGGTGATATGGTGTGGGTTTACTTGAGAAAAGAAAGATTGCCAAAGGGGAAGCATACAAAGTTACTCATGAAGAAAGTGGGTCCTTGCAAGGTTTTGAAGAAACATGGGTTGAATGCCTATGAGATATCTCTTCCCTCTAACCTTGGTATTTCTCTTGTCTTTAATGTATGTGATCTAACACCCTATAAAGGGCATGTTGCTGTAGGTACAAACTTTCATGTGGAGGAGATTCAAGAGGACATTGCTGATATACCTCCTCATGCACCAAAGGAGCCTGAAAAGATCATTGATGAAAGGGTCATTAAGAAAAACATAAATAAAGAGTACAAACAACACCTTGTGAAATGGGTAGGACAAATTTTTGAAGAGTTAGTATGGATGGATGAGGCAGAAATTTTGAAGCATGACACTTTATTGGACCAACTTATATCATGTGGAAATGAGATCAACCCACCCCAGGAGTATGGTGTAGGGGCACAAGCCTCAATTTCATAATTTTTTTTTTGAAAACTTCATGTTTTTGATAGAATGGTGTTGGTAAGGATCAAAGAATCTTTTGTTTATGTTTTATTTTGTAATAAGGTCCTAATTGTCCATTTTGTAAGGGCTAGTGGCCTAGGGTGCATTATAAACCCTATGGTCAATAGTGGTCAAAGGGACTTAGGATGATTAGAATTATGGAGTCAAGGTTTTTTTGGTCTATTTAGATCCATTTCAATGTGTTTAGGTCCCTAGGTTGATAATAAAATTAGTTTGAATGGCAAAATGCAAAAATTGTCAAAAATTGACAAAGTTGTCAATTTGTAAAGAAACTTTTCAAAAAGTTGTTGTAATTGGTTGTCCAATGTTCATAACCATATAAAATCAGTTTGAAAATGTTGGGAAAACCATAAAATTCCTCAAAAAACTCATGTGGGGGTTGTTTTAGGTGGAATTTATAAACTTGATATTTGAAATCAATAAAAAACTGCATTTTTCCAAAAAAATTGTTGTTCTTTTGGTTGGTACGAAATTTCACTACCTTCAAAATGAAAAGTTATTTCATGGGGAGTTAGAGGGGTGAAATAAATTTCTTTTTAATCCAACTAGAGGTCTGGAGGTGGAGTATTGAGGGAGAAAAGTTGTAACAGATCCAAACAACCCGTGAAAGTGCCCTTTCCTAGGGTTTCAACTTCAATTTCCCATTTCTTCGAAATGCACCATGAGAGAATTCTAAAACTTGGTGAAATGGAGGATTTTGGAGTTTATTTTAAAATTTAAAAGGTTTCAGACCAAAAGGATGCATTTTGGGTGAGATTTTGTTAAATTTGGCCAGACATCTCTATGTGACTAGTTGTGGGAATTGAATAAAATTTATGAACAGTCCCCATAACTTCGGTACTAATGTTCCAACAGATTTAGATATTGATTAGTTTCAATATATGGTGGGTCATCTAACTTCACCTCACTATCTGACCTTCTCTGAAGAAGATGACAACTCGCTAAATCATCCACATAACCAACCATTGCATATTGAAGCCATGATCCATAAACACAGAGTTAAACGTGTTTTGATAGATGGAGGCGTAGGGTTGAATATTTGTACTTACAATCTGCTTACACAACTAGGATTTTATGAAAATGTCATTGATCCCGCTAAGAAAATAACAATTAAAGCCTATGATGAAGAAGAAAGGACCTCTAAAGGTCTGATATCATTACCAATCAGGGCGAGACCTGTAGAAAGAGATGTCATTTTTCAGGTACTTGATCTCCCTCTATCATACAATATCTTACTGGGTAGGTCATGGATTCATGAAATGAAGGTAGTTCCATCAACATACCATCAATGCTTAAAATTTCCTTATAATGGAATGGAAGTCAATATTCCTGCTGATACAAATCTCCACTGTAATGCATTAACAAAAGGTGCTGATACTTTTGTGCCTCATAATAGAGCAACCTCTACAAAATAAAAATCTGGAAGCTCTGATGAAAGACTTAGAAAAGAAATTGAAGATTACAAATACCGGCATGGATGGTTACAAGATAGAACCGGTACTTTCATTAGTCTCTCTCCCTCCATCACCAAAACAATTGGGCAAACCATTAGAGGCTATGAGAACACAGACTTCAACCCTGAATACAATAAATGATGGTCTTTTTGTACAATCTTCTACTTCCCTGGAAGATGAAATAGAAGAGGATGTAGTTCTTAACTAGCTTTTCAAGGAAGATAGTCAAAACGAGGAAGTACGACATTGTGAGATTTCCCCAACCCAATATGGTCCTGGCTACAAAATAATTCAACACATGGGATATTCAGGTACTAGTCCTCTAGGAAAACATCAAGAGCATATCACTGAACCGGTTCAGCTACAAACAAAGTACCTAAATGATAAAGTTGGACTGGGATACAATCCAGGAAAGACATCAGACCAAAAACATTCATCTAAGACTAAGTGGAAGAAAAAGACACCGCCTTCAACATTACAGGAAGTAAACACTCAACAAATTCAAGAAAGCTATGAAAAAGAACAAGAGGAACTAGCAATCAAGAGAGAAGAAATAGTTAGTGCTCAAGTTCTGATGGTATCTATTACAATACTACAAGAAGTAGAGGTCCCAGAAGATATGAAAGAGGAAGTAGAAAGATTCAGGGAATTGTTTACACCACTGAAAACTCCAGTCACATACACTGGTAGGCAACAAGTCAAAGATTCAGAGACTGACTCAAATGAGTATGAATGAGGTTCGAATCACCTCTTAGATACATCCACTACAGAAACTCTAGAAGAGTCTACTACTATCACAGATGATACTCAATAGCTGATGCACATAAAACTAGAAAATGAGATATAGGAAATCAGACTAAAAAGACAAGCAAACTATGAACAAGGGCTAAAGGAAGGAAGAAACCAGAAAGTTTTTCATCTATTATGTACCCCTCTACTAAGATGAAACAAATCAGTTATAACACTACACAAGAAGAATTGGAAGCTACAGAAGCAGAATCAGTCATTAGTCCAAAGGAAGCTGAATGGAGTAGACGACAGGGACTCACAAAAACATCAAGATCCTGTCAACAGGTGTGTCAGATACAAATGATAAATGAGCTAGATATTGAAGGAACTTGCATCATTAAAGATGTTGGTGTTGATACCATACATATATTCACCAAATCACTTGAAGAAGACTCGAAAATTTCATCTGATGACTTTGACAACAGTCCTGTTTATGACAATATCTACTCAACATAAAACTCTGAATCATCTGATGTAAATGATGGAAATCTGTCTATTGATCTTATTGCAGTTGAACCATGGTATGAAGTCCAATCTAGCATAGAGAATGATGCTACAAGTAGGTCTATTGGATTAGGTCAACTAAATATTAACATGCACTTTAATAATCATGTTCTGACTCTTCCTGGTCTCGAGACGTTTACGTAAGGTATCCTTCTGGAACTCGACTTTTTGATCCACAATTGTGATGACAATACCATGAACTCCCTCGAACCTATCCAACATTTATCCTTACTACATCCAGAACTAATTGACTGTACTTTACAAAACCAACCCATGAATATACCTACTTTTTCCAATGACTATACATTAGCCTATTACCTCAATGTAGTTGAACCTATGAACTCTTCCACCAGTGAACAAAGTGAGAACATGACTGAAACAAATATCAAGTATCTTAGTCGCAAAAATAAGAAAAATAGAAATAAAAGATCTGATGGTGAAAACCACATTGTGGCGGTGTCAGAATCTAAAAGAGAGAAAATAAAGGACGTACCTAAGAGTGAAAACCTCTCTTAGGCGCTTGAAGGTGAGATACTTGATATACTGCCAATTCATTTTTAGGAAAGCTCTTCTATATTGATTGAGCCAACTCAGCTAGTGAATATTGGGATTCAAGAGACACCACGCATCATTCATGTAGCTCAATCATTATCAACAGAAGAATTGAAATATTTCACTCATCTCTTTTCAGAAAAGTAGATCAATTTTGCATGGACATACTCTGATATGCCAAGCCTAGATCCTGATCTTATCATGCACCATCTTTCTATCACACCAGGAGTTAAACCACTAAAAAAAAACTCCGTAAGCTGCACCCTCATGTGGCACTGCTAGTCAAGGCTGAGCTAGAAAAACTGCTAAAAACTAGATTTATCAGAGCTATAGACTATGCCGAATGGATTTCAAACATAGTACCCATGTCAAAGGCAGACAAATCTATTAGGGTTTGCACATACTTCAAAGATCTCAACAAATCTTGTCTAAAGGATGACTTTCCATTACCAAACATTGATATCATAGTTGACATGACTGCTGGGTATGAGATGTACTCACTAATGGATGGATTCTCCAGCTATAATTAGATCAAAATAGCCCCTGGAGATCAAGAAAAGACAACTTTCACCTGTGCATGGGGAACCTTTTTCTGGAATGTCATGCCATTTGGGCTAAAGAACACAGGAGCAACCTACCAAAGAGCACTAACTACTATCTTTCATGACATGATGCATAAGAATATGGAAGACTATGTTGATGACACTTTAGTAAAGACTATGAAGAGATCCACTAATATTCAAGAGCTAGGCCCTATACTAGATAGAATGGAAAAATTCAAAATCCGTCTAAATCCAAAAAAGTGTGCATTCAGAGTGACATCTGGGAAATTAATTGGCTACATCATTTCAATGAAGGGAATCAAGGTTGATCCTAAGAAGGTCTAAGCTATAATAGAAATGCCACCTCCGAAGAACATCAGTCAAATGAGAAGTTTACAGGGACATCTCCAATCAATCAGATGCTTTATTTCTTAGCTAGCAAACAAAGCTCAATCTTTCATAAAGGTATTGAGGAATGGAGTAATATACAACTGGGATTAGGAATGTGAACAACACCTTCAAAAAATCAAAGAGTACCTGTCCAATCCACCAATATTGATGCCACCAATTCAGGGTAAACCATTGATCTTGTACATACCAACAACTGATTCATCACTGGGGGCACTTCTGGCACAACAAGATGAAAATAAAAAAGAGAGAGCTATTTATTACATCAGCAGAACATTGGTGTCTTATAAAAATGAACTACACTATAATAGAAAAAGCATGCTTGACATTAGTCTTTGCATCACAAAAATTGAGACACTACATGTTAGCACATTCAGTCAAGCTAGTGGCTAAAATTGATCCACTCAAATATCTTCTCAGCAAAGCAACACTCACCGGAAGATTGGAAAAATGGGTCATGGTCCTTACAAAGTTTGATATTGAATATGTGGAACGTAAAGCCATAAAAGGACAAGTAATTATAGATCAACTTGCTGAAGCTCCACTTGAAGACACTCAACTGCTGCATATAGAGTTCCTAGATGAATCAATAATGCACCTTACTCAACAATCATGGAAGATGTTCTTTGATGGGTCTTTCACTCAACAAGGTTCCGGTGTTGGAATACTATTTATTACTCCCCAGAAATATTTGATCCCAAAGGCTTATAAGATTCTTTTCCCTTGCACAAACAACATTGCAGAATATGAAGCTTTGGTAAACAAGATAAAGCTAGCCATCAAATGGAAGGTTCTGGAATTACATATCTATGGAGATTATCAAGTAATTATCAATCAAATCAATGATACATATCAGACTTGAGATGAGAAACTGATGCATTATAAGAGAATGGTTGATTATCTCAAGAAGTATTTTACTTTTGTATCATTCCAACAAATTCTTAGATTCGCAAATAGAGCAACAGATGTTATGGCCACCTTGGCGTCTATACCTGAGTTACAAGAATCTAATTTTTTCTTTGAATTTCTGGTGGAAGAGTTACATTACCCTACCTATGATTCTCGTGAGTCCCAAATAGTCTATTCTATTATTGGACACAACTCATCCCAATATAGCCACATTTACTCTTATCTACGAGACCAAATTATCCCTAAAAATCTTACCCGTAATGAGAAAAGGAACCTAACCCGAAATGCTTCACGGTATGTTATCATTGCTAATGATCTATTTAGATGATATTTGGATGATACATTGCTTAGATGTCTAGAAAATGAAGAATCTAAACATGCATTATTGGAAGTCCATGAAGGTATTTATGGATCTCATTCGAATGGTCTTACTTTAGCTCGAAAACTACTACAGGCTGGCTACTACTGGCTAGACATGGAAAAAGATGCTATTAAATTTGCTAAGACTTGTGAGAAGTGTCAGCTACATGGGAACCAAATACATGCTCTGGCAAGGGATCTCATACCCTTCATCACACATTGGCCTTTTCAGCAATGGGCCTTTGATCTCATTGGTCAGATATATCCTGCATCATCTAACAGACACAAATTTATCATTACTGCCACTGAGTATTTCACTAAGTGGGTATAAGTGGTTCCACTCATCAAATCAACCGGTAAACAAGTAGCTCTATTTATTCTAAACTATATCATCTGCAGGTATGGGATACCTTCGTCCATGATGATTGATAATGGAGGACAGTTCAAGAATAAAGATCTAGATGAGCTCTATGAGAAATTCAAAATAAAACAACACTAGTCATCAGTATATTACCCTCAAGGTAATGGACAAGCTGAGACATCTAAAAAAAACCTACTGACTATCTTGCACAGAACAATGAACAAATCTGGGAAGGATTGGCATCTGCAGCTCAATCCTGCATTATGGGCTTATAGAACAAGTATCAGAACACCTACTGGGGCTACACCTTTTTCTTTGGTGTATGGGTCTGAAGTAGTATTACCTATTGAAGTGGAAATACCATCTCTAAGAGTTTCTTTGCAAGCTCTTGTTACTGATGAAGACTATAGAATATCTAGATTGCAAGAACTCGAATTGCTGGATGAACGTTGGCAAGTGGCGTTTGATCATCTCATAGTGTATCAAAAGAGAATGTCCAGAGGATATAACAAGAAGGTTCTATAAAGATAATTTTAGGTTGGTGACCTAGTTTTGAGAGAAAATCCTAAAAATCAACAGTTTCGAGACAAGAAAGGGAAGTTTGAACCCAACTGGATGGGTCCCTACATCATTACTGCAGTATTTGGCTCTAGTGCTTATCAGCTCTCAACATCAGAAGGAGAACAACTCCATGAACCAATTAACACCATACATTTGAAGAAATTATTCACTTAACATTCTTTGCTCCAACAACCTGTACAATTAAAAAATGTCTTTAAAAAAATAAAAAAAATCATAAAAAGTCTTGAAAAAAAGGAAAAAAGAGAGAAAATGCCTTGGTGAAAACCTGGTAAACAGGCACCTTGGTAAATAAATAAATAAAATGTATCTCTACCAAGCAAGTGAAAACCTAGTAAACAGTCACTTCTTGTACTCAAGCGCTCCATCTATCAATGCAACGTTGGCATTCCCGCTTTCCTACATCTTTGCTTTTGCTTGTACATATATTTCATTCACTTTTGTGACATCCTAGTTCGTTAGAATCCCCATGGCTTGAAACTGATTAATGCCCTAGTCTTATGTTAATTGACAGAGCACACTACATGTCCTAAGCAGTATCAACCAAGTCATCTTTTCGTCAGTGACACCTATTCATCCACTCTGAGTCAGTCACCTGTCTCCTAACTACCGAAGAGTTTTATCACTGAGTACACAAGAAAAACAACATAATGAAAAACAATCACTAAAAAGTTTGAGCTATGCATGAAAATTTTCTTTGTGTGTTGTGTTTTATATTGGTTTTTGATTATTATCCCTCTGAGTAACTCGAGGAAGTCTATCTTGACTAAGAGGAACAAGGATTGGGGGCATAATATTTTCTTTATTTTTTGCTTGTAGGAATGATTCCGATGATCTGAAAACATCTAATAAGCTGGGTGTCTGTGATAAGAGCCTTCACATCAAGGTGAAATTGCCACACATACCTCAACTCCACTTATTTGTATGTTACAGGGAGGTTCAACATCATTTCTTTGTCTATTTTGAGAGAATTTCTTTATCATGCAATACAGGTCCCTGCGAAATCTGTCAAGGATATGAATGAAAAAAGGGTCATTGCGGACAAGATAATTAATATTGCACATGAAAAGAAAGGAACTCTAATCTTCCTGTTATGTTTGTTATGCTCAGTGATGAAACTTAAGCATTTTAAATCCAGTGACTAGGTTTAGGTTGCATTTCCTTTTGCATTTCATTCTATATTTTGTGAATTTAGAGTAATTTTAGTATTGGTAATGATCTCTTTATTTTATGAGAGCTGGAAGCAACATCATTTCTTAGCGAAGTGGTCTCTTTTTCATCATTTATCTGATCGAGTACTTGTGTAATGAGATTTTAGCTGCATACATAAGCATCTTATATAGATTCATACATTTCAATTTTACTCATTTGCATTCACCTTATTGCATAGAAAAATAAAACTTTGCATTACTCATTACTCAGTTTAATCATTTATTTGCATATGAAAAGAAACAAAATAGACATCCATATTCATTCGCATTACATACATCCATAATGAAAAAAATAAAAATATTACATATAGAATAAAGCATATAGAAAGCATCTCGTAATAGAATCAACATAAGTACAATGAAGTCAAATCAGATCTCGTATATATATATATATATATATATATATATATATATATATATATATATATATATATATATATATATATATATATATATATAAAGTCTCAGAGTATAAAATAAATGTTAATTGACATATACAAACTCCTATTGGAGCAAGAATCATGTGGGCTACAAAAAAAAGGGTGTGTCTACAAAAAAATCTATGAGCTACAAAACAATCTAGCTCTCTACCTCTCCCTCATCGCTAGGTGGTGGAGGAGGTGGAGCTTGCTAACTGGGATCCTGACGAGGTGTTTGTGCTCCCTCAGATCATGCAATGCACTGCGAGTAGAGTACAACCTGCTGCACTACATGAACAGCTACGCTGTAAGCTGCAACGTAATAAGTTGCCCGACTGGTCTGGTGCAAAACCTCCTGCTGAAGAGCATCTCGCTCTGCCCTCATCACCGCAACCTGACTATCTCTCTCTGCTCTAAGATTTACTAGCTATCGGTCTCACTTTGCCAGCTGAGTCTATGCCACTATCAGCTGTGACTGCAAACCTGCTAGGCATGCTCTCATCGACCGCGCTGCATCGGCCCCCTGCTCTCTCGTAGGCTCTCCACCCCCATCTCTACCCCCATCTCCTCCACCATCTCCACCTCCAGCTCCACCCTACTCCTCCCGTCTTTGTCTCACCTATCTGGGAACTACTCGCTCCTCCTCACCTCCACCCTCTCGCACCCTCACTTCACTCAGTCTCACACCCACAACCCCAAGGGATCCACCCTCTCCCCTTTTCTACCTACCTCTAGCTCGAACCCTGCTGCTGCTAGCACCAGGATTGCCACCTGCCCACCTCGGAGCCTTGACTCTCTGTCCCTGTCCCTGTGCGGGGGCATCATCCTCTATCTCCTCTATGCGAGGTACCTGCTTTGTTGGATCAGTGAATCTAGGGAAAGGGTGTTGCTAGAACCAATCCCTGTACTAGGGCAATACCCCTACATCTACAACATCACCCATATAATCCCATCTGAGTCATTGTAACCCAATCAACTCCTGCATACCTAAGGCATAAGATAATCTCGCTGCCCATCCTCGCCTCTCCTCATCTGCATAACACACGTATGCAGTGAACTCCTGCGAGATCCTCTGAGGTCTACCACACTACCTCATCACTCGAGAAACAATGAATCACTCAACTGCAATCTGTGATCTGCTGATGAGTGGTCGAGTCACAAACGGATCCCTGTGAACAATCCTCTAATCATCCCACGACTCTAGACCCCTGTATGATATTCATATAATGGCTATCAAATCATCCAACTGCCGTCTCCAAAAATTTGTCTTGCCCAGATGGGGCTGAGTGACATATCCAAAATATCTATATACAAAGGGCTGACCAGGATCCCTATCGTCATCTACAATCGACCTGCATACTGGGAGGTGCTCCTAGGCCCATACCTATAAAATCAATACTCCTTCAACCATTCTCTTCCCCTCCCTATAAATAATCTCATGCATCTCATGATACATGTGGGCCAATATACATGAACCCCAACCTAACCTCTAAGGGGTCTTAATAAGCCTCTCTAGCATCCTGTCCCATCCACACAAAATCCCTGCTGTCCCCTGTCCAACATCAGAAAGCAGCCGATAAAACCTACCAAGATGTAAGCCAATGGAAAGTCCTCACTATACCTGCTCATCATCACATCCCAACTGATAGAACGCATCAAGATATCTGGATCCCTGAAAACATGTCTGACAGCTAGTAACCCAGGAAGCTGCGCTGCATCATAATCAACCTTACCCCCAACAAAAGGGATACGAAGAATCCTGTAAACATCCTTGGGAGTGATGGTCATCTCCCCAACTAGCAAATGAAATGTGTTATGCTCATAATGAAATCTCTCAACTAATACCATGAGCATCCCGTGATTCACACAGATATCGGGTAAATCAAGAAGGTGGGTGAATCCGCACAAATCAATATGTGCCTGGTTAACATCTGACAACTGCCACACTAATGTCATCGTCGATGGATAGACACATCTGAAATGAACATGACGCAATCGAACCTGCAAAAATCAAACAATGAAGCATTAGAAAACATTTCAAATAATCCTATAAGAGAAACAAAACATCACGCAGATTCAACTACATCAATTGCAAAATCAAAATTTTAAGTTAACACCTTAAAAAATGCTCACTGTTTTCCAAATGACAAAACACAGTAGAGGTAGCAACTCGTACGAGTCAGGAATAGGCCTAGTATGACAAAAGACTCCCATACGATACAAGAATAGACCTAGACAACAAAAGGGGCTCTTTTGAATGTTTTTCATACGAGATAGGATCCTATCTCGCATGACAAAATGAGAAAGCCCGACTTAAACATGCCAAAAATTGAAAAATTCAACAAAAAAATTCAAAAATAAAATGAATTACAGGCTTAAGATCGATCACTTACCGCTGGCTCATAGTTCCAAGTTCGATTAAGTCATCTTTGGTGCTCAAATCAATGCATATGAGTGGGAACCACCATTTTCTTTCACAGAACCTTTTTAAATTTTCAAACTTGGAGAGTTAAAATGAATTAAAAATGACACTTTTACCCCATATATAACCAAAACCCTAATTTTTCAACTTGCTTCGATGGACATGAAAATTATACCCTTAGCTAATTTGCTCGTTTTGATTCCATTTTCGGGATCAAAATCAAAATCTGAGATCATTTTCCTAGTCGATTTCATAATTTGAACCACTTAGCGCTTTTTCATCAAAACGTCATTCTTTCTTCAAATTGCGCTCAATTTCCCATAAATCAACGCTGGATCTCAATTTCAATTCTACATACCAACTTTGCGCTCAATTTCTCTTCAATCAATGCCAAAATTTCAAAAAATGCTCTGGATCAATTTGTGCTCAAATCAAAATCATCGCCAAAAATTGCCTATAATCTTTAGATTTCGGTCTCGAGGGGGCATACTCATGACCTTATGACCTCACATCTTCAAAGTCGAGAAAATTTTCAAATCTTCATCAAAAGTCAAGCAAAAAAATCTTTTTCAACTAAATAAAATCAATCAAATCTTATCGCTAAGGGGTATCTCAACTTCATCGCTTCATATCAAGTTGAGATTTCTCATTCATTTGAATTGAATCAATCGCTAGGGGCATATCAGTTTCATCGCTTCAAATCAAGTTGATATTTTCCTTCATCTGAATCAATCTCTTAACGTTAATCAGTTTCATCACTTTTCATTAGGCTGATTATTCATTTAAACTGAATCAAAAGTTTAGAGAGTATCTTTGATCACACGCTCAATCTAAGCAGGTGTTCAGTTTCATCACATCAAATCAAGCTGGATAGTTTATCTTTGCTCATCGTATCTTGATCCATCAAGTTCAAGGTCAATTTTATCTTCACTCGCTGTGTCTAGTTCAATCAAGTTCTAGATCAGTAAGATCCGCTTCTTGATCAATCAAGTTCAAGTTCAGTATCTTTGCTCTCTATCATTCCTAGTTCAATCAAGTTCGAGATCGGTTTCTCTTTAATCAAACTTCGTTTAGCTTCATTGCTTCAAATCAAGCTAAACACCTTTCTTTTCATCTGGTTTGTGATCAATCGAGTTCAGAACTGGTATCTCCTAGACACATCAACATATTTTTTGAACCAACGCGCTGCTCGCCCATTAATTCAAAGAGAGGCAAATGTAATACCCTAAAATTGGTCATCTAAACCATGGGCCCCTAATCTTGACAACATCACCAAGGTCCTAACAAAAGGAAATTAAATCAATCTTGAACATTAATTCTTTAATCATCAAATATTACATGGCAAAACAAATACTCTATATTAATTAAATATTTATTTAATTAATTAAATCATTCCAAGAAAATCATTTTGATCAATTATCCTATTTAATTTATTAAATATACTATCATATTTAATTAATTAATAAATTTGCCATTTAATCATGCAAAAAGGAATTAATTTATTACAAAACGGGAATTAATCACAAAGCAAGAGTTAAA
Organism: Cryptomeria japonica; assembly: GCF_030272615.1. NCBI lineage: Eukaryota > Viridiplantae > Streptophyta > Pinopsida > Cupressales > Cupressaceae > Cryptomeria > Cryptomeria japonica. The sequence goes on along the minus strand of NC_081412.1, from coordinate 239,375,750 downwards.
TTGAAAATAAAAGAATTGAATAGAGAGAAATCAAACTTGAGATATTATTTCTTTTTCTAAATTTAGAACTTGAAATTAGAAAAACAATTTAATTGAATTATCAATCATTCTCTAAAATTGGAACTCAAAGCTTTTTCAGAAAAAAGAAGTTCAGTGGCATTGAAAAGACTCTTTTTCTTGAATAAATCAAAGAATTGTCTATTTTTATCCCAAATGCATGGAATTAATTAAATCTTATTTCTAAATGCAACTTGAACTTCTTATCTAAATGCATTTCAATTAAACTATAATTGGAATCTATCTCAAGGTTAACTGAACCTGATTTCTCAATTATTTCAATTAATCCTAAATTGAGCTTTTCCTTGATCTCTCTTGTAATTATCTATAAATTCAGCCTTCAGCTCTCATTCAAATCACCCCAGAGATATTTGAGAAACACCTTAGAGATTATTATTATGCTGATTTTGCTCTGGAGTCGTTGAATATATTGTGCTTGCTTTCTTTTTGAGATTATTGCATATTAGTTTAGCTTTTTTTTGCATATTTAGTTTTTTCATGATTGCTTGAATCCATATTGCTTGAATTCATTATTGCTTGAATTATTCATCCATCTTGCATCCATTTTAGCTTAATATCATGCTCATATAGATTAAATCCTTCGTCTTAGTGTAGTCTAGTCACTGGTGTTGCTTATAAAAATATGAGAGCAATCTTATACTCACATCTTTTAGAAGGCAATTAGTCGCTTTGTTATGGTTTATTATTTATTGATTATTGATTTACTAACCATACATGTAATGACTTAATTGAAGTGTTGTGCTTGCAGCTATCATACTTATTTCACTTTTTCACACACACACCAGCCTTTCATGAAGACAAGGTGGTCGGTTTACCATTCTAGGCCTTCTCACTAGATTATGAGCCTCAATACAAGCACTCACCTATGCGTGAGGTACAATATCTTTATTAATATTATGAACTATCCACCTAATCAATTAATAAGATTATCACTTATTATCTGACTCTCAAGGGGTAACCTGCCAACCACTCTGAGTGCAGCCCTTGCTTGAAAGCCACTCTCTCAAAGGTCACTAAACATACATGGTCACTCCCTAAGGACCCTATGGCGAAGCAGACAACCATTACACCACTTTCACACACAAGTGGTCAAACAAGGACATATTGACTCTTGGATAACCATAAGGCAAAGACACTACATGGTTAAGATAATGAAGCCAACATATATCACTTGGTCAAGGGTACCAAATATGCCACCACATGATGACTGAACTATAGACCAGAAATAACACAATATACACTTGTAAGGACAACTAATTAACTAAGTTTGCACTCAAACAATCTTTGAGAAAATCAGCATCATAAGCACTTGTAACATCATTGATTGAAAATTAAATAAAACACTCTTTTACCATTCACGTATATTCAATTTCCAAATTAATATTCTATCAAGGATAAAATTCACGTCAAATACTCAACCGAATAAAAACATGAATTCCCAACAGGTATTTAATTCATTTCCAGAATATATCCAAATTAACCAATTTGAATTCCTAATTCATGCCTTGATTTCCATAGATAAATTTTGGTATTTTGGACATGTTGATATGGTTTTGTCATTGATGTAAACACCTAATAACACTTATCAACTTTGGCACTTGGAAAATTGGCAATGTTCACCGACAAGCAAGTGACTTATGTACAATCACCGGTATCTGGTTCGTCGACAGGATATATTGCTCACTGACACTTGAAATGACATGGAAAATACTTGGTTATGTCGAAGACATCGTTTGGACACTTTATCTTGAAGATTTGTTCATTGGTATATTCATGATTGCATATTTGCTGTTACCGACAAATAGGTCCAGGATAAGCACCGACAGACTTATCTATTCCAGATCAACACAACACGCTATGGAGATGATTTATTAATGTTGTAAATGCATTAAGCCAACATGTTGAATCGAATATTGCATCGGTTATTGTTTTACTTGTAAATGTTTTTTATTGTAATATCTTTTTGAGAGCCGACCTACTCAATTGGTCTTAGGCTCTAGTATAAATGTAAGATCTTATTTGTAAGATCGATATGTGATTGGGAAAAGATTGGTAATAAGGGATATGCGAGAATAAGAAGAGCTATACATACATATATCATTTGAAGGTTGAAGGAGGATTTTGTGAAGGCAATCAGAAGTACACCGGTACTGAATCCATCATATGAAGATGCTATTTTGAGCAGTACATCATTACTGGATTTAACCATCCAATTGTAGTTAGTGTGACTCCTATTTGTGTTTGAGCAGTGAGCTCTAGGCGCTTGGCCTTTCTGCATGTGCAGACCCCCTATTGTATACACATGCTATCTACAGTAGTATCATCTAATTGTGGGTAAGGTTTCCCACCGTGGTTTTTTCCCTTACAGGGTTTCCACTTACAAATATTTATGTTATGTGTTGTGGATGTTATTGTCTTTTTGTTTCATACATTAATCTTTATCAGTATTGCAATTAACTGATAAACTGTCTACCAACATAAAGTTTGGTTTATTGGTATTAAGCATTAAGTTTGGTTAAGTTGTTTTTGGTTTGAATTTATTTGACAACTGATTGACCCCCCCCTCTCAATTGTCTCTGGGACCTAACAATAAATTTATTAAACCACATAATAAAAATCACATGAAAAATCACCATTTTTATTTAACACATAAAACCACTTTAAAATATATTCCATTTTATAAAAATTAACTTCATTGCATAAACCGATTTGTACTGGTAAGGGTACAAGGTTACATGGGGGTCAAGACCAACCCGCAATAGTGCTGCTGCCGAGGCTGCATGCACTATATGTCGGTAGTACTGCTGCCGACCAATAGCAAGCCTACCAACCGATAGTGCTGCTATCGACTAATAGCAGACGTTACCAACTGGTAGAAGTCCTACCGACCGGTAGAAGTCCTACCTACCAGTAGTACTACTACCGAATGGTAATAGTCCTACTGACCGGTAGTACTGCTACCGCATAGCAGTACCACCGAACCGTAGCACTGCTACCTGCGGGCAACATACACTACCAACCCGCATGGTGGGACTAGCCCACCACGAGGTAAGGTAAAGTCAACAATAAGCAAATAAAATAAATGCCATCCAAAACATTAAAAATCCATACGCCCAAAATTGTTTAAACATGAAAACAATTCATTCCCAGATCATTTCACGGGCAAACACATACACAGTGCCAAATCCAAATTTCAAATGGATATTTACCAATAAGGAAAATGGTGAAATAAAACCCCACAAGAACCCCAAATCTTGGGCAACAAGATACTAGAAAGAACACAACAAGCTAAATCTAGTTCATTCTTTTTCAAATGGAAGAGGCAAACCAAGAAGTTGATTTTTAGAACAAATAACACACAACAAATAGAGAGATGAACCATTTATTTCCTATATGCAGCCATATGATAATAACTTCACAAAATCAACAATAACAGGCATCCCTTCTTCCAATCCAAACATTCCACAAGAATCTACATGTAGATTTGCATTTTTAAACACATAGGAAGAAACTGAAATATTCAAAAATCAAATTTCAAGACAAGAAGAGATCATCGAACCTTGAAGTAATAGCAAGCAAAGAGATGAAGAATTTCAAGTCTTGCAAACCAGGTCAAATTTCCAGCTCCTCTAGGAAGTTTTCCAAAATTTCTCTCCAGAAATTCTCCTCTTCCCCTTCCCATGAATTCTAGGAATAGATTGAAAAATATATGTTTTAACCTAAACTTTCTAGGTTAAAAGTTTTCCAACCCATCAGATTTTCTCTTTTTAAAGTAAAAACAATCAGATTTACCTTTTTCCAAAAACAATTCTTTTCCAACAATTAAAATGAAAAATTTATATAGAAAGGTAAAAAAGGAAAGCGTTTTATTTTATTTTCTATTTTCCAAAATACTTTCTTTCAACATAAGCATATATCATTTAAATGGCTAGGCAATTATTTATTTCCTTCCACAAAATATATTAATGCAACTTTACACAATGAAATAAGCCATTTAACCATTTAGTTCTAGCAAATCATTAACTAAATTAAATCAATAATCACAGAGCATAATAATTAACTAATTATGCCAACATGAGATATCATCATCCATTTAATTAAATAACCATTTAAATAAATGGAAGCACACAAAACAAAGGATGATCAAATGATGACTCACAAATGACCAAACCAAAGCACCATGACTCGCACACCAGCCAGACGGGAAAGACAACCAACTGACAACACTCACATGAGTGTAACTACGGGTCAAGTTAGGGTACAACAACTATCTCCTCCACTCCCATTAGACATATAAGGCATGCCCAGACCTGTGAAACCAAGTGGAGTCAACCCCGTACCTACCCAGTACTAGTACCTGCAATGCCCTGCACCAAAAGAAGCCATGCATGCATATAGACACATATTCATATATATATATATATAGACAAGGCACACACACCAATAAAGGAGAATCGTGACGTTCCCTGTCTCACCAGAGTGAGTGAAGGAAAATCATCCCCTCGCATCCCAATACACTTGCAAACATGCAACATATAAATAACACATCGCAATATAAGGTAAAAGTGTCAGTCCATGATAATGATCCATAAAATAACATTAAACATAAGCATTGAGATACTGCATAAAAGCATACACCATACATCAAGATAAAGCATGAAATAATAATCACATAAAATCTAAATCAATATACAATAATGCTCCACTGAACAGTCACTAAAGTAAATCAAAACATATAAAAAGAGGCTGATCAAGGAGGGGTACTACATTCTCCCCCCAAGCCTAGGCTTACTCCTGGAAGCCTAAAAAATATAAGAATATAGCTCTCTCATCTTGACTGCATCTTCCCAAGTCACTGAGGTCTCATCACTTGGGTCCCATAGGACCCTTACCTACTCGATGGTACGACCCTTGAGGGTCAAATCCTGATGCTGAAGAATGCGCACGGGTTCCATGGAAAGCTGCCCGTCCTCGAGCTACAAAGCATTCCAATTAAGAACATGGGTCACATCAAGATGGTAAAGTCAAAGAACAAAAACATGAAAGACATCATGGATGTGGGATAGACTTGGCGGCAAGGCAAGATGGTTGGCAATAGGTCCTATCCTCTCAAGGATCTCAAAAGGGCCTAAAAAATGAGGCGCCAACTTAGAACCCTTTCCATAATGGATCAGACTCTTCTGCAGACACACTCTCAAGAATACATGGTCGCCAACTAAAAACTGATGATCGAATCTATGGGCATCGACATACTTTTTCTGCCTATCTTGAGCAATAACCAAATGCCCATGAATCTTCTCAACCTACTGCTCCATCTCACAAAGCAAATCTGGGCCTAAACACACCCTATCCCCCAACTGATCCCAACTCAAGGGAGTATAGCAAGGATGACCATACAAAGCCTGGAAGGGAGACATGCCTATAGAGATGTGGTATTCGTTGTTATTAGAAAACTCCACAAGGAAAAGATATTCCTCCCAGCACGACTGCTGGTCCATAACATACATGCGAATCATGTCCTCCAAAACCTAATTCACATGCTCAGTCTGACCGTCGGTTTCTGGGTGATAATTTGAACTAAAGTTCAACTTTGTTCCCAAAGAATGCTGAAATGAGGTCCACAAGGCTGAAGTAAAGATAGGGTCTCTATCAGAAATAATCCACCTTGGGATCCCATGGAACCTCACCACATCTTCCAAGAAGACTCGTGCCACCACTACTGCTGTATAAGAAGATCGAATAGGAACAAAATGAGAACCATTGGTCAATTTATCAACAATGACCATGATGGTATTATGACGATGCAAAGAAACATGCAACCCTACTATGAAATCCATGGAAATGATATCCCATTTCCAATTCGGTATCAAATTCGACTGTAAAAGCCCCACAGGGTGCTGATGCTCCACCTTCACTTGTTGACATTCTAAGCACTTCAACACAAAATATAAAATATCATGTTTCATACCAGCCCAATGATATATCTGTCTAAGATCTGTGTGCATCTTCTTGACACCAGGGTGTGCTAAATAAGGTGCACAATGAGCCTCAATCATGATCAAAATGTGAAGACCCTCCAAAGGAGGTACATACATTCGTTCAAGCTGTCGAAGAAGGCCATCTGACTCAAGAGTATATCCAAAATATCTACCCTACAATGGTCCTCTAGACTCCACCACAACTCTAACATCCTGATACCAGGTGTCCTGAGGAAGAAATCCAAGAATTTTCTCACTCAAGTCCACACTAAGGGACAATGATGCAACCTCATACAACCTATGGCTCAAAGAATCTACCACTACATTCTCTTTCCCCTGAATATAATGAACCTCAAAATCATACTCGCAAAGGAATTCCATCCATCTTCGCTGTCAAGCATTCAAGTTCAGCTGCGTGAAAATATACTACAAACTATGGTGACCACTATGCACCTCAAACCGACTCCTCAACAGGAAATGTCTCCATCTAACCAATGCATGCACTACAACACCCAACTCCAAGTCATGATTCAGATAGTTCAACTCGTGATCCTTTAGTTTGCGAGACTCATAGGCAACCACATGTTCATCCTGCATAAGAACTGCACCTATACCTTCTAAAGAGGCATTTGGGCATACCATGAAATCTTTGGATGGGTCAGGAATGGCCAAAATTGGAGCACTAACAAGGAGTTCCTTCAAGGTACAAAAAGATAATTCGCACTGCTCTGACCAAACAAACTTCTTCCCTTTCCTCTGAAGAGAAGTAATCGGATGGCCTATTTGAGAAAAACTCTGAACAAAGCGACAATAATATCTGGCCAAACCCATGAAACTTAGAACTTCAGAAACATTGGTCGGCGCTGGCCAATCAACAATGGATTGGATCTTAGAAGGATCCATGGATACACCTTCTCCTGAAACTATATGACCAAGATAGCCCACCTTTGACTGGAAGAAATTACACTTCACCAAATTCGTAAAAAGATGATTCTTCCTCAAGCACTACAGTACTTGACACAAGTGACCCTCATGCTCTTCCATAGATCTAGAATAAATCAATATGTCATCCAAGAACACAAGGACAAAGTGGTCAAGGTAGATGCAAAAAACTCCATTCATAAGACTCATGAATACTGAAGGCACGTTCGTCAACCCAGATGGCACCACTGTGAACTCATAGTGACCATAACGAGTATGAAATGTTGTCCTATGAATGTCTGCATCATGAATGTGCAATTGATGATACCCAGATTTCAAATCTATCTTAGAGAACACCTTGGCTCCCTTCACCTGGTCAAAGAGATCATCAATCTGCGGTAATAGATATCGATTCCAGATGGTTACCTTATTCAACTGTTGATAATCAATATATAACTGAAGAGAATCATCTTCTTAACGAAGATAATTGATGCACCCCAAGGAGAAACACTAGGATAAATTAACCCCTTGGCCAACAACTCCTCAACCTGCAACTTCAACTCACTCAACTCCTAAGTAGTCATCCAATATGGTTCTCTCGAAATAGGTTCTGCACCAAGAACCAAGTCAATGCGAAAGTCTATGTCTCACTTCAGAGGCATACCGGGAATATCCAAAGGAAACACATCAGCATACTCTCAAAGAATAGGGTGACCATCAAGAGAGATTTCTCAACTCTCTTCCTCATCCACATCCTCAAGTGCAACTGCAAAAATATAACACCCTTGACTCATGCATCGCCTAAGTTACATAGTGGAAATCATACGTAAGGATATCGATCGCTAAACTCCAATGATCCCCACTCTCATGCCATGGTCATCTAAACACTCTACTATCTTCAGATGATAGTCTACACAAGCGTTGTAAGATGATAACCAATCCATCCCCAATGCAACTCCATAGGACCCCAAAGGAATGACTCGAAGGTCAATTGAAGTGACAAAGGGTCCTAGGTCCAACTCACAACTAGGAACGTAGGCATCTACAAACATTCACACACCAGTAGCCAACTCTACTTGCCAGCTATCCACCTACTTAGCAGACACGAGTCCACACTTCTCCACAATGGGTGAAGAAATAAAAGAATCTAAAGCACCAGACTCAAAAAGTACAGAGATAGGAATACCACACAACATAGCTGTTGTCTCAATCACGATACTCTGATGCTCAGCCTGGTGGTCATCCACCACTGCAAAAACTCTATGGGATCTACCTGCATCCCCCACTATCGGCTCTGATGCAGTTCACCTTGGCTACTCGTCTGGTGAGGACGTTGAGGGCACTAAGCGGCCTTGTGGCCAAACTGACCAGAGGTGAAGGAAGCTCCACTACCAGGTCCTCTACTTTTAGATGACCCACTGGACTACTGAAATCTCTCCCCACTAGGGGCCTGAGATGCTCCCTGAGAAGACTTCCCTGGAAAGGTCTGCCTACCCTTCTTCCAGAACTTGCCCTTTCAAACCTAAGAGTTGCCACCCTGCTGGCCCTGAGACTGCTTTGGTCTCGGCGGCTATTGCTGTTGCTGACCACCCTTAGCGGGTGCCTGAGGACCCCTATGAAGTGCACCAGTCTGGGACTAATTCCCTCTCCCTCTAGACCCACTGAAAGGATCACTCCCAATCTGAACTCCAGATTGGCCGCCATGAGCACAACTAAGGTTCTGCTCCACTAGCTTGGCTTTCGCCACAGCTACCTCTACTGAAGCAGGCTCAAAAAATCTCACTCCTCCACTGATGTGGTCATTAAGACCCCTCAAGAAGTGTTGAACAAGCATAGCCTCATCATTGCTGATCTTGACATACTATTTGAGATCATAAAACCTGTTCTTAAACCGATCGACTGACAACCCATAGAACTCATCTGCACGCAACTGCCTCCACTGGGGTGAGAGAAATCGTGCCCTGAATCTCTCCAAAAAGATCTCCCAAGATGCTGCGTTAATGTTCACATTGATCCTCTCCTCCTCTAACCTCTACCAGATAAATGCAAAGCTCTCAAGATGCATGATAGCGCATCTTGCCTTGGTGTTGCTACCATATGGATACATGGCAAAACATCGATCTAAACTGATAAGCCAAGTCTCTGCCTTGAGAGCGGTAACTTTACCATCAAAGAAAGGAGGGATGGACCTCATCAAGTCCCTCATGTGCCCCATGATATCTGGATCCTGGTCCACTGGGACCTTTGTCCTGTTAGGAGATCTCTCTCTCTCTCTCTCTAGAATTTGCTGAAGCAGCTCCTCTACCCGGCCATGGATGGGCTTATCCACCTTAGGTCTGGGGCCTTGTCTAGCTAGCACCTCCTGAAACATCTGCTGAAGCTCTTCTCTGTCAAGAATCTGCTCTCTTGAATGCGGTCCCTCTTGATGAACCAACTGATCTTTGTCCACACTCGCATGAGTGGGTGGTGGGGAAGGACTATGGTGATTGGAACCTCGACTCCATCCTCCTCTTCTGCCTCTGGTACGACCACCAACATGACCACCTACCTTGGCTTTCCTAGCCATGACCTAACACTGCATAAGAGAAAAAGGTTCAGATCATGACAAGGAAAGAAGCAAGGAAGTCACACCACAAGACCTACACAAAAGGTCAAGGCAAACGGGCTCACTACAAACCCAGAATACCCAGTGTTGAAACATGGGCTCTGATACCAAATGTAATTCCCCGCCAGGAACCCCAAAGGAAAACCCACAACAAGGGTGAAACAATTTTTAAAAAAAGTATAAACATAATAAGTGCACAACACACAACATGCATGATTACACAAGATGAAGACTAACACCAAAATTCCTTAAGGGTTTCCAATGAAGAATTAAACCAAAGGATAAATTCCACAATAAGATTAATCCAATATCCATCATTAACTCAATGATCACAAGAAGCCATAAGTGATAACAGATTACACCATTGAAAGAATGAAAGGATACAATATAATTTCTCCTTAATAAGCATGTACGCATGACATAAAGGAAACTGATAAATAACATCTCAATCTTAGAATTACATTGATCTTCCAATAAATGGCTTCTCAATATACATATAAAGATACAACTTAACTGATTACAAGGTTACAAAAGATCATGATACAATGACTACATTGGTCTCAAAAGAATAATAATCTCCAACATGAGAGTATGCATGAGACACGAACTACAAAAGCACCTATGAAGCCAATCCTCGCATGAAGATTTGAACAAGAACATCCGATGGGAAGTGGCACTACTACCCGACCATGTAATTCTCAAACTGGAATCACCCCACCATGCTAGAGATAGCTGAGGACCCTCAATCAAGCAAAAGCATGACATGGTTGATAAAACAATACTCCATGACAACACAAAGAGACTCCACAATAATCTAGGTAACTCAACATCACCAAATACATAAGTGACTCGATAACACAAAGACAAGTGAACCGACATCACACACACAAGTGAACCTAAAGAGAGAGTGTCATCGCATAACTTGATGGTTACCTCGGTAGGCCCTCATAGGTCCCAACTCTTTGTCCTGGTAACCTCTCCTGAACTTTCAGCTCCAACTAAGTCTCATGCGGACCCTTCCGGCCTTTCATGAAGACAAGGTGGTTGGTTTACCATTTTAGGCCTTCTCACTACATTATGAGCCTCAATACAAGCACTCACCTATGCGCAAGGTACAATATCTTTATTAATGTTATAAACTATAGACATAATCAATTAATTAGATTATCACTTATTATCTGACTCTCGAGGAGTAACCTACCAACCACTTTGGGCATAACCCTTGCTCGAAAGCCACTCTCTCAAAGGTCACTAAACAGACATGGTCACTCCCTGAGGACCCTATGGTGAAGTAAACAACCATTACACCACTTTCAAAAACATGTGGTCAAACAAGGACATACTGACTCTTGGCTAACCATAAGGCGAAGACACTACATGGTTAAGACAACGAAGCCAACATATATCACTTGGTCAAGGGTACCAAATACGCCACTACAGGATGACTGAACCACAGACTAGAAATAACACAATATACACTTGCAAGGACAACTAATTTACTAAGTCCGCATAGACAATATTTGAGAAAATCAACATCATAAGCACTTGCAACATCATTGATTGAAAATTAAATAAAACACTCTTTTACCATTCACATCTATTCAATTTCCAAATCAATATTCCATCAAGGATAAAATTCACGTCAAATACTCAACTGAATAAAAACATGAATTCCCAATAGGCATTTAATTCATTTCCAGAATATATCCAAATTAACCAATTCGAATTCCTAATTCATGCCTTAATTTCTAGATAAATTTATTAAACCACATAATAAAAATCACATGAAAAATCACCATTTTCATTTAACACTTAAAACCACTTTAAAATATATTCCATTTTATAAAAATTAACTTCATTGCATAAACCGGTTTGTACTGGTAAGGGTACAAGGTTACGTGGGGGTCGAGACCAACCCGCATCAGTGTCACTACCAAGGCCGCAGGCACTACCTGCCGGTAGTATTGCTACCGACTGGTAGCAGGCCTACCGACTGGTAGCGTTGCTACCAACCGGTAGTAGATGCTACCATCAGGTAGCACTGCTACCAACCGGTAGCAGTCCTACCGACTGGTAGTACTACTACCGAATGGTAACAATCCTATTGATCGGTAGTATTGCTACTGCGTAGCAGTATCGCCGACCGGTAGAACTGCTACCTGCGGGCAACAGACACTACCAACCCACGTGGTGGGACTAGCCCACCATGGGGTAAGGTAAAGTCAACGATAAGAAAATAAAATACATGCCATCCAAAACATTAAAAATCCATATGCCCAAAATCATTTAAGCATGAAAATGATTCATTCCTGGATCATTTCACAGGCACACACATACATAGTGCCGAATCCAAATTTTAAATGGATATTTACCAATAAGGAAAATGGTGAAATAAAATGCCACAAGAACTCCAAATCTTAGGCAACAAGATACTAGAAAGCATACAACAAGATAAATCTAGTTCATTCTTTTTCAAATGGAAGAGGCAAACCGAGAAGTTGATTTTTAGAACAAATAATACACATCAAATAGAGAGATGAACCATTTATTTCCTATATGAAACCATATGATAAGAACTTCACAAAATCAACAATAACAGGCATCCCTTCTTCCAATCCAAACATTCCATAAGAATTTACATGTAGATTTGCATTTTTAAACAAACAGGAAGAAATTGAAATATTCAAAAATCAAATTTCAAGACAAGAAGAGATCCTCCAACCTTGAAGCAATATAAAGCAAAGAGATGAAGAATTTATAGTCTTGCAAACTATGTCGAATTTCTAGCTCCTCCAGGAAGTTTTCCAAAATTTCTCTCCAAAAATTCTCCTCTTCCCCTTCTCGTGAATTCTAGGAATAGATTGAAAAATATATGTTTTAACCTAAACTTTATAGGTTAAAAGTTTTCCAACCCATCAGATTTTCTCTTTTTAAAGTAAAAACAATCAAATTTCACTTTTTCCAAAACAATTCTTTTCCAACAATTAAAATGAAAAAGTTATATAGAAAGGTAAAAATGAAAGCTTTTTTATTTTATTTTCTATTTTCCAAAATACTTTCGTTCAACATAAGCATATATCATTTAAATGTCTAGGCAATTATTTATTTCCTTCCACAAAATATATTAATGGAACTTTACACAATGAAATAAGCCATTTAACCATTTAATTCGAGCAAATCATTAATTAAATTAAATCAATAATCACAGAGCATAATAATTAACTAATTACACCAACATGAGCTAACATCATCCATTTAATTAAATAACCATATAAATAAATGGAAGCAAACAAAACAAAGGATGATCAAATGATGACTCACACATGACCAAACCAAAGCACTATGACTCGCACACCAGCCAGACGGGAAAGACAACCAACTGACAATACTCACATGAGTGTAACTACGGGTCAAGTTAGGGTACAACAACTATCTCCTCCACTCCCATTAGACATATAAGGAATGCTCAGACCAATGAAACCAGGTGGAGTCGATACCCCGTACCTACCCGGAACTAGTACCTGTAATGTCCTGCACCAATCCATACATGCATATAGAAAAATATTCATATATATATACAGACACAACACACACACCGATGAAGGAGAATCATGACGTTCCCTATCTCACCGGAGTGAGTGAAGGAAAATCATCCCCTCGCATCCCAATACACTTGCAAACACACAACATATAAATAACGTATCACAATATAAGGTAAAAGTGTCAGTCCATGATAATGATCCATAAAATAACATTAAACATAAGCACTGAGATACTACATAAAAGAATACAACATACATCCAGATAAAGCATGAAATAATCATCGCATAAAATCTGAATCAATATACAATAATGTTCCACTGAACAGTCACTGAAGTAAATCAAAACATACAAAAAGAGGCTGATCAAGGAGGGGTACTACTCCATCCCTCTTTCAATGTGATAGTTAATTAAGAAAAATTAGGGGTTTGTCTACCTTAATTGATAAAACCCTAATATTCACCATTATAGCCAGAAAGAGGATACTACTCACAAAGTTCCTTCACTATAAATAGAAACACCTTAGACAAATTGGATATACAAAGATCTGGTGACACCAGCTCTCCCACGATGACATGAGCACACTATATCTCATTCCTTAAAGGTTCAAAAACCTTTTGAACCAAGAAATTTCATACTTCACAATGAAGGGTACATGAAGGGTTAAATTCTGGATACAATCTGCATTCCCTAAATTAGTGAGTATGGGTTTTGTGTTTTAAACAACAATTGGTCATAGTTATTCTTTGAGTAACAAGTCTCACAAGCGGATTTGTAAAGCGAGCTACTTAAAGTTTTGACAACCCTTATCAAAAGACCCGAATTCAGATTGCACCTCGGCAGTAAGAAACCTTTTGGAAAGGCCTTTTATAAAGCAACCCAAAGAGAAATACCACTCATAAATCACTATGAGGTGATGAAATCCCCACAAATATTTCTTTAGTAAAATAAAACTTGGGTGTTGTTTTCACCTTTCTCTTTCACCCAAGATCCTGAAGGCAAGGGAAGAGGATACTTGGTGCAACTGCATGTCTATCCTATAGAATGAGAAAGAACTCCAAACATAAAAAAACACACATTCATTCCTTTAAAAAATCATGTTTTCTAACCTATGAAAAAGAAACACACAATTTGTTTGGGGTTTTATAATATCTTTGACAATCACAATGCACCAAACATGTTAGTAGTTTTTTTTATTCTTCATCCAACAAATTCCAAGGATATTGCACAGACCATTAGTATAATAGAAAAACTTATGCCAAATAGAATTGAAAACCTTAAAAATTTGAATGAAACACCCTAATTTGAAGTCCACTTGTACCTGTCAACTATGCAAAGGCAAAGGATCAACATACAACAACATCCTGAAATAATTATTTCTCATTGTCACTTCTATACATGCTGGAGAAATACAAATAAATATGGAACACTTCGTTGCTAGAATGCCAAGAAATATAGTCCTAAATAGAACATCAATAAATCTTCTTCCAGATAACTTCAACACTTGAAATTGGAATTAAGAAAATACACAAATATTACAAGAATATCATCCAAGTTACAACACCTGAAACATCAATTCAAAAAAAATGGGAGCATTTTTTGAACCAATAAAATTCACTTTTGATAGATAGCCATACTGTCAACAATCACTAAGCACTTCACCTACAACACTAAGTATCTAAAAATGTAGTATAGTTTCCACAAAGCATAGACATCATGTTCAAATTTGCAATACCAAATCCTCAAATATAGAGAAATTTAGAGCATTCTTCTAAGCAAACTTTAAATACACTTTCTTGAATATCACTTCTCATCATCCTACAAACAAATTTTAGAAATAACATTATCCTAAACAAGAGTGTCAAGGCCAAGAAAAACACATTTTAATAATCAACATTCTCATGCTACCAATCCACAACTTGTCATCACTATACTATCATTGTTACCATCAACACATCATACTAAATATATAGATTAGGTACCAAAAAGGGTGGATATCCATAACCCAAAAAAACTACAACCATCAACCAATAGTACCATATAACATCTTCCTCAAAAAAACATGACAATGCAACAACATCAGTTACCACACAAAATCTGCCCATCATCAAGGAGAACACATATTGTCAATATATCAGGCTGACATCAATGACAACATATACTACCAACAATTTCACCCTTTTTATTGATGAAAATGCCATATATAACATTACACACATCTACATAAACTCCCTCTATCAACATTATAACATCTGCTATAGTATCTCTCCTCCTCAACTAATATGTCTCCCCCTTTGACATCACTGACAAAGGGTGTGTAAAGACACTTCATCATCATTCCAACACTAAAGTAACAACAAATAAGTTTCCAATTGATTTCATATCCAAATAGTAACAAACTAACCACCTACTCCCCCTAAGGGTAGCACTCATTATCAATCTAGGGTTGGAGATGTATCTTGAAATTCCCCCCTTAGATAGTTGCACCATTATAAGCATCTTACTTGAAAGGAGGGGCAATAACCCCTATATTTTGTTACAGATAATAAAAGGTATCTTTTGAGAGTTCCTTAGTGAATATGTCTATAATTTGATCATAAGAGGGTACATGTTCTGATATGACTTCCTTCTTTGCAACTTTGTCCCTTAAGAAGTGATGTCAGATAGGTTCTTGTTTCTTGAATGCATCACAACATTATTTGAAATATTTATTGCACTAGTATTATTACACATAATAAGAATGGGCCCTTCATAGATCACTTTAACATCTTTCAAAGTTTTCTTCATTCACATCACCTAGGTGCAACAATATATTCAACTTCTATAATAGACAAGGAAACTAATTCTTTCTTCTTTTTGAGCTAGGAGACCAATCTACCTCCCAAGAAAGATGCACTTCCATTGGTACCTTTTTCTATCATCAACATAGCCAACCTAATTAGTATCTATGAAAGCCATGAGAGAGAGATCACTGTCTTTCTTGTACCATAGACCATAATTCAGAGTCTCTTTTGAATATTTGAATATCCTTTTGACTACCATATCATGAGATTTCTTAGGATTTGCTTGATATCTAACAACCATACATACAATCATTGACATATCAAATTCCTTCTCCATTTACTCTACAATATTTTACATGCCTTGTCTTCTCCTCCAAAGATGATATCATCAACATATACAACTCTTATCAATAATTTTTCATCCTCAATTTTGAAATAAAAATTTCTATCAATTTTATTTTTCTTGAAGCCTTGTTGAACCTAGCATACCTATCGAACCTAGAATACTAAGCCCTAGGGGATTGATTGAGCTCATATAGTGCCTTTTTTAATCTGCACCCATGTTCAAATATTTTTCCAACTGAAATCAATCAAGTTTTTCTATGTAGACTGTAATATCTCTCTAACCCTAACACAATAGAATAGGCATTATGTTACCAAACCTACACTTAGATGCAAATGAAGTAAGTATTAATAATTGTAGACACGTAAATCTAACCACCAAATTAAATAAATATTTAATATTTCTTTAATTCACTAACAAATCTTCTATTAATTAAATTAATAGTTAATTAATTCACCCCCTTCCTCTATTGACTAAATAAATTATTTAATTTATTTGATTTAATTCATTTAGCCAAATTCTAACTTTAATTTAATTAAATTCCCCCTTCACATTTAATTAAAACCCATTTTCACATTTAAATAAATCAATATTTATTTAAACCCATCAAATGCAAGTTGCAACCTCTAATTGAAATAAATAAATTTTATTTCAATTAAATCCTAAAATCCCTTCCACTTGCATTCTCCTACAAATCTACTTAGCCACTAATCCTTTCTTCTAGAATATTCTAACCTCTTCCAATTTAACCCAATCCTCTTCTAATCATTTGAACATTCCTTAAGAATGAGCCACTTCTCAAAAACATGCAAAGTCTTCATAAAGCATTAAAAGCTTTATTTATTCAACAAGACAACCTCCAAAGTCTTCCAAAACTTCTAAGGCTCTTAACTCAACCTTGACCCTGGGTTAGAGACTTTCTCTCTAGCTTGACCATTCCTTTAACCCATGAGTCTCTTCAATCATTCATCACTTTAACCATGGTTATCTCTTTAACCCTTTCACAAGAGTTTGTCCTTTGGATAAAAGTTTTATCCATTAACTTAACCCTAACCAAACCCCCTACGGTAACCACCATGTCTTCTAAGGCATTTAGTGCCTCTTC